>NC_072734.1:31325137-31417358 GCF_026930045.1 Uloborus diversus | reverse complement strand
GTGTTTTGTTACATAATGATCAGAAACAATATGCAAGATATACGTAATTGTTATAGATGTATGCTGTACAGATGTATTTAAAACTGTTACTGATGTATTTAATTGATAATACATTCTGGTGTAAACTTAAGTTGCAGAAAGAAAAAAAAAAAAGAAAGTATCGTAGCAGAAAGGTCATCGAAAACATTAAAGCATCGCCTAGCTAGCTATGAATTAGTTTAAGGTATCCGACTGCCTTCGAAGACATTTTTTTAAAAATAACTTAGACATTTTTTAATGTTATTTTTCAGCTAAATTTGTTTTAAAACTATATAAAAAATGTAAAAACAAGCTTTCAAAGTATTATTTTTTTTAAAAAATTGGACAAATTGTAAGAAAATAGCAAAAAAAAAAAAACGTGTTTTACGCTAACAGCAACAGACAAAATTTGGTTCGAATTACACATAAATCTTTGTAGTAATACATTTGTGTGACTCTTACGTGAGTTTTGCTCTAAAAGATTTATTATTTTTCAAAATAGTTCTGAAATATAGCTGAAAAAAGTTCCCCTACCGGTATTTTTTCAAACAATTGCTTTTGATTAAACTTATCCACATAAAAATATTACTCATTAAATATTACTTATTAATTCTCAAATTTATCTTAGCTTAGGATAACATCAATCATATTACATATAACTATATCAGAAAATTTCACATCAATACTTGAATAACTTTTTGAGATATTATTGCTACAGCGGACAGCTTTCTTCAAAAATATCATTCTTCAGAAAACGCATTTAAATGCAACTTCCGGTCTGGAGTTTTATGTACGACTCCATAATAATGCAGCAATAACTCCAGTTGTAATTTACGTAGAGTAAAAACCAAGACATTTTTAGAAAACTAAATGACTATAAATGGCATGAATCAGACTACAAAACGGAATCATTAAAAAAACAGTTGGTGTATTTCATCGAAAATGTCGATTTTAACGCAGTCGGATATCTTAATCTTTATTCCGGAAGTCTTTGTTCCGATTAAGAAACGGAAACGGTAGACTAGCTTTCCAATGCAATACTGCATTGTGGTTTGACGCCTGATGAAAAGACTTCGTGCTCGGAATATTTTTGAAACGAAGTTTTGTCTGTTACGTTACATAATGAGAAAAAATAACAGACAAGATCTATTTTATTTAAATAGAAATTACATCTGAAGCACATAATTGGCACTTGTTCAAGTAATTCATATGAATGTAAGAGAATTTGCAACAAAAACTTTATCAAGTGTTTTTGCGTTACTTATCGCTGCTGATTTAAGCATAAAAAATTGAAAAAATTGGTCAACCTTTCAAAATGGCAGAGATGTGTCTCTCAAACTATCATAACTAAGGTAAAGAAAATTTATTTTACACTTTTACTGAATGCTCTAATAACACAATTTGAAGCGGAAGTAAGATTAAATAGCATAAAAGTTAGTAGTAAATATGATTTGCACAAAAATATTTCAGGGAGAAAGTTAGTCACATTCATCACATTCATGGTTAGCAGTTTAAGATTTGGAGTTCAAAAGTTATGATGTAGTGTTTCCCAATCGCTGTTGAAATGGAGTTCATTGAGCTTGCATCTGTATAGTAAAAGATTTTGTGTTAAAACACTGAGGCATATTGAGTAAGATCTGTGGATAAAATTGCGATAAGATAGCCGTGGAATGGAAATAGTTTGACACTATACACCAGTGGGCGAAACATAAAACGGGTAATATTTTAATCAATTACTGCTTTGTAGTACATCATACATCTTACTCTGTAGCACAATATACATCTTGCTTTCTAATACATTATACATCTTACTTTGTAGTGCATCATGCATATGAACATCAGGTTTTTGAAAATCATCCGACAATAAGAATTATGCGAAACTTAAGCATATTTTGTACTTCCGCACTTGTCTGTGACACGGAAGCAAATTTCAGAGATCGCAATCGTGAATAGAAGTTAATTTTCCTCTTATGTGAAAATCAAAAGAGAAGGAGTACAGGTAGGAGCACTAAAAGTGTGAACCTGTCTTTCAGGTAACGTTTAGATGAATTCAATCGTGAAAGCCTCAAAAAGTTAAAAGAAAGACGCCAATTACTAGATTATGTCCGTAAATTTAGCATAGAGACAGAATTATTTCTGGGAAGTCGTCCCAGCAGTACGACACTCAAAGAGAATGTGATTTCGTCTGTTCTAAAATTTAACTTAGGTTGACATACCCTCATCGAGTTTCCTCAGTAGTTATTGATAAAAATTCTGATAATAAAACAGAAATGACACTACTTCGGCCCAAAACTTGTCAGCAAGAAATCTGCAGATATTTTGCTGTTTTGTGCAAAATTTATTTAATTTGAAGGTACCTGCAGATAATCTGCATTTACTCAGTTATTAAAATTTCAAATCACAGCAACATTATGTTTGGGCCAATTTTGCTTAGACCATCCCATACCAGCGGTTCCCAACCTTCTTTGGCCTTGCGAACCCCTTCCAAAATCTGTGCAAATTTATCGAACCCTTTGTGCACTAAGTACTAAGCGACAAGCACCCCCACAGTATTTTTTCTTTTTTTTTTTGAAAATCAAAAATAATAATCTCAAATATAGAAATACAAACATTGCGAACCCCTTCCAACATCTGTGCAAATTTATCGAACCCTTTGTGCACTAAGTACTATGTGACAAGCACCCCCCCCTCTTTCCTCCCCACATACACAGTATTTTTATTTTTTTTTAAATCAAAAATAATAATCGCAAAAATATAGAAGTACAAACATTGCTACAAGCTAAAATGATAGCTAAAAACTATTATAAAACAAGTACAACGAAATCAACAGAGTGATAAGTTCTTTGAGGCTCATCTCACTTTGAAAAAAAAAAATTCCTTAATGAAATGTTTGTGGAACAAATAATTTCGAAGTTTGGCTTAAATGAATTGATTATTTCAGAAAGGGTTTAAGTCTTACTTGAACCCATTAAACTTGTGCCATTTCTGAAATAATCGATTCAAATGTCTTGCCTGTACAGTTTCACTCGAACAAAAGGTTAATAATTTTAAGGTATTTAATTTCCTTCTGCATTTATCTCAACATGCTGAAATTTATATAATTAGTTATCCAACGTTTTGAAGCACAAAAAATGCTGTAATTGGCATTTTTTGTGCTTCAAAACGTTGGATAACTAATTATTTTAATTTTCAGCACAAAGATATTTATTTGTTATTTGTTATGCTGAAATTCCTTTTTCCCGCGAAAACTTTGTCAGAAAGGGGTAATAACATTTAAAATGTACTTTTCTATCACAGCAAACATTTATTCGTAACACCATATCAGTCAATCAAAATAAATAAATAAATAAATAAATAAAAATATTTTGAATTTTGACATCTTGAATTCAAATTATGTTTTTCGCAATCACGAGTGTGTGTATGTAGGCGTGTGTGTTTGTGTGTGGGGGGTATGTGTGTTTGTTTGTAAGGGGTATGTGTATGCGTGTGTGGGGGGTATGTGTATGTGTGTGTGTGTATGTGTAGGTCTGTATGTGTGCGTGTGTGTGTATTTGTGTATGTATGCGCGTGTGTGTAGGACATGGATGCAACCTGGAGACGGCTTTCGCTGTAGGAGGAGCATCGTGAGGACTCGGTCGACGGTGATGGTGCGGAGGGTGGCGGTGGGAAAATAAAATGATAGGACGCCAAAAACAGCCAAATGAAAGCAATAAGCAATCGGTGATTGCTCAAAAAAAATCGGAAAAATATCATTTAGAGAAAATATCCCAGATTAACAAAATGATCGTATCCTTTCCAGTAAAATCTAGTTGTTTGATAAGGATATCAAAATTAATCGTCTTAGTGCTGAAAAATTTTCTTTTCCTTATGCTAAAATGCGGAATAAAATATATGGTTATGTTTTACTTTATTTGTTTTAAATAGTAAAAACGTCCGCAATTAACTCTAATCTTTACTAATAATAAAGCTGAAAGTCTCTCTGTCTGGATCTTTGTCTGTCACGAACTCTGTGACGCGCGTAGCACCTAGACAGTTTGGCCCATTTTCATGAAATTCGGCACATAATTATTTTATAGCATGAGGGTGTGCACCTCAAAGCGATTTTTCGAGAATTCGGTTTTGTTCTTTCTCTATTCCAGTTTTAAGAAAATTTTTCCGAGCAAATTATCACAACGTGGAAGAGTAAATTACCAAATTATCATAATGCGAAACCGTAACATGGGCAAGCAAATGAACATAGCAAATTGGGGAGGAATTCATCATCCGTTATTTGTAAATATACAGACGAACCAAATGACCTTTTAATTTTCTACTAGGGGCAAAGTCGTGCAGGTACCGCTAGTATTTAATATTTTGAATTCAAATCCAGGAAAATCTATTAAAAAAGAAGTTATTAATTCTAAAATGTTGCCTTACGAAAGACTTCTTCAAAAATGTTCTCGCAGAAAAGGCTTTTTTTTTAATTGAAAGAATATTTCTATGTAGTATTTTGGTTTTATATGGTTTATCAGAAATATGTTTCAAATTAAACTATTTCACAGAACTGTATCTCCTGAGCTGTTAATCATTAACCAATATTTTCTCTGGGAAGCTCGAGTGTATTGGACCAAGTCTACCGAGTTGAATGCCATGTCATGTCTGCTACCCAGGAGGATTCACTACAAATAGGATTCAAGCATTTAATTTTTTACAAACTTATTTTCTAATCGCAGCTCATAGCTCAATAATTACTTGATAATATTTAACTTATTTTGCTAAACGGCTAAAGTTTTTTCTTAACGTTTTACCAACATCTACTACAAACTAACAACTCATTTTACAAATCATGTTAGTTGCTAAAGATTTTAAAGATAAAGTTACTCTTTTTTTAAAGTTTTTTTGGAAATTTTTTTAAGTGTTTTTGTTAATCCAAATGTTTTGTTTTGTAATTTAAATTTACTGTTTATTAACTTTTAATTTTGTAAAGCGTGAACTTGTAAATTAATGACATGCATAAAGTTTTGTACATTTTTACTAATTTGAAGAAAATTAGTTAATATGTTACATATTATTTCAAAACACCAGGTAAAGCAAAGATATTTAAAAATACTGCTATTTCAATTGAAAAATTAAAAGCTAATTACCAAAAAAAAAAAAAAACACGATCTAAAATGTCGCAAGTTTATCTAATATCTAATTCATTAACAGCAAGAAATATCATCAATTTATTGTTAAATTGGAAAAACAATAAATCTGCAACAGTACTGAAAGTATTGCTTATATTTTAAACTTATATGTATTAAATTACATTTTAAATGTGTGAACCGGAAATGAAAAGTCCTCAATCTGTTCAAAAAATGTTTTTTCTTATATTTAATAAGTAATGCGTTAATGTTTCACTTTAACTAAATTTTACTTTTGCTTTTAAATTTACGAAAGACGTCTTAGAAAAGATGTGCTTTTGTCAAAAAATGCCTAAGAATAGAGGGAAGCTTAATGGAATCTTTCGAATTAGAGATATAACTAGTCTTTATTAATCTAAATAGTTAAACTGAAATTGAAATAAAATAAATTAAAGTAACACTATAAAAAGTAGGTTACTAAAACGAGTAAATTTAGAATATTTTTTGTTCTCTTTTAAATATGGTGCAGATAGAAACAATAGTGGATAAATGACACTATAAAAAAAACGGGCAGCAGTGGGAAATTACTGAAAGAAGTAAAAACTTAAAATGGAGAAGAAAGTTTTTCTTTTTATTTTTTCGAAACTCATTGAAGCATAAAAAATTAAACGTTTATGATTTAATTTTAAAAAGTATTAACACTAGTTTAGTTTTCAAAATTAACGGTACTCCGAAAAACAATTATATTCAATTTTTCATAAGATTTTTTATGCCTAAATATCGTTACGTATTTTAAAAACTATTGAAAACTTAGGCTTTGCTATTGTTATTCTTTTTCCATTGAAAACATTAACATAGTTTGCACACACTGATGTAATGTAAAATGATTCTACAACTAAGCAAGTAAAGTAATAAACTTGAACACAATTTGTAATTTCCTAGCAGTCAATTTAACTTTACTTGTACGCGGAAGCAGAGCGCACATTCTGCACAGCAGGTTATCCTTATAAAGTAGAGTTTAGTGAATACTACAAGTAGATAACATAAATTCAGCTGCATGGTGGAAAACTCATTGAACTATTGCTTTTTAACGACTTGTGGAGAATTAGAATATTTAAACAAACGTTATTGAGTTACTATTTTACTACTATCACAACATTTTATTTAATAATTATTTATTAACTCTCAAACAAAATTTTTCCTCTAACGTGAAAAGGTATTATGCCAAATTTGTAGTTTCGTAGTAGATATTCTTTCCACACATATATGGATGCCTCAATTGCCAAATCGATTAACTCCACTTTAAAAAAAAATATCCTCATTTCTGCTTTAATAGTGCTTGATCAATGCTTAGAATGTGAATTTATATTAAACTTTTGGTTCAGTACATTTTTGATCCTGCTATGGCAGAAAATGTAACACGAGGGCTCATTCGCTCCTATGGAAAACGCAACCTTCTTCATCACTTTTCTCGACTTTTTGTTTTATGGAGTTAATCTATTTGACAAGTAAATCATCCATCTATTAAAGATGTCGGTGACGCGAACCAAAATGACAATTCTTCGTATGATATAAAATGCTATCGTCGCCTCAAAGCAACAGTAGCGTATTCTACTTCCAAAATTTTGCTACTGCGTAACAAAAAACCACCCAGCATTCATTTGAATTTTGATATCTTGAATTCAAATTATTGTTTCCGCCATCACGTGTTGCGATAGGACCCTATTCGTTAAGTTTCTTGATTCTAAAAATGGAATGGAATGGAAATGGCCAAGAAATTTGCTCCCCAATGTTGTGTCTGGTGATTTTCTAGAATAGGTAATACAAGGCATATTCTTAAAAAAAGATATTGTGATTCGGATGCGTTAATAACGATAAAGTTTTTCTGACAATATCAACCAGTACACTTATCATAAAGATTATTTACAGCGTTAATCTCTCATAAAAATATTATGTAAGAAGTATTTTTATTTCCTACCAATCTTAAAGAATGGGAGTTAGTAATCGGAAAGTTTTGTATTCAGATAATGTTTTTCTGTTTAAGTTCGTCTTTATAGGTGTTTTTTCCGGAAACCTAACGTTACAGAAAAAAACCTTTTTTTTTTAAGTAAAGTCTGCTTGAGTAAAACCCCTTACAAATTGTAAATAAAATCAAACCTCTGAAAATTTATAACTATGGCTACAAAAATTTTGCTCTATAAATAAATATTAAAGATAACCGTTGTCATAGCAATAGGAAAAATCAGAGCAACATCAACTATGGTCAAGTGAGGATGATAAGCAATTCGTAATTTCTCAAAAAAAAAAAAAATAAATAAATAAATAAATAAATAATTAAAAAAAAATAAAAAAATAAAAAAAATAAAGAATAAATAAATAAATAAAAAAGAATAAATCTTAAAACAATTCATGCAGTGCAGTTTAGCAATGATAATCAAAACTCAACATCGAACAGAAATATGATCATGTTCTTCGCTAAGAAAAAAAGGTATTCTTACAAAGACACGGAATCAATCGTAAAAGCTTTGAGGGTCTTGAAAACAGCGAGGGAAAGAGCAGCCAGGAACGTGGAACATCTTACTCTAATGAAAGTTCGTACAAGTCATAAATATTTATTTTTCTAATGCCGGTGAAATCTCGGAGGAAGCTACTTAACTATGCATTACATTCTCTAAGCTCCTCTAATTGAAAATGTTGTCAAGTTTGGATCAATATTTGCTGTGAATATTTAATTTGGATTCTTTCCCAGCGTCCAGAATGGCAATTTTTCTTAAGAATATTCATCTTAAAATGAGTGCCATGATGCCCTCTTGTATGCTTAAAATAGTTAAATGTGGTTATCTTCGAGCAGTACAAGCATTTTAATCATTAGCTTTTCTTAATTTTATGAATATCTTTGGGGAGATATATCTCCTTGAAGCGTTTCAAATCCGTCTAAAGTTTTAGCAATGCGTATTCTCACAATTCGGAAAGTGTTTTCTTTCTTTTTTAAATATTGTAATCAATGAATAGTTATTATTTACTAAAAAGAACATAAATTGTTCATTGCATACATAAATTGAACGTTTGACTATGTTTAATCTTTGTCATTTGACTTATTATAGAAGGAAGTATAAATATTTATAAAAGTATATATAATGAAATCTTCTCGAGAAGTAAGCATTATTAAAATTATTTCAACTGGTTCAAATATACAGGTAGTTATCAAAATAATGGAAACACCTGTGAATAAAAGTGACATTTTTGAATGTGCTTCGTAAGTAATAAAGAATAAAACTAGATATCTGGTTTTTTTATAAATAGCAATGTACATATTCTGGTAGTATATGGTGGCTTGATTAAAGTTCTGGAAGTCTTGGATTTTTTTCAAGCACGTGAAAAGTCGGACCTTTCAAATTTTAAAAGAGGCTAAATTGTTGGAGGGCACCTAGCTGGAGCAAGTGTAACAGAAACATCTCAACTTTTTGGCTTTTCTAGAGGTGCAGTATCTAAGGTCAGGACAACATACACAGAGTTAAATTGTTGGAGCGCACCTAGCTGGAGCAAAAAACAGAAACATCTCAACTTTTTGGCTTTTCTAGAGGTACAGTATCTAAGGTCATGACAACATACACAGAGTTGAATTGTTGGTGCGCACCTAGCTGGAGCAAGTGTAACAGAAACATCTCAACTTTTTGGCTTTTCTAGAGGTACAGTATCTAAGGTCATGACAACATACACAGAGCGCGGTACGACGGCTTAGTGAAAGAAACCGACAAGTGTTGAAGCGGATTGTAAAGTTTAAAAAGCGAACAATAGAAAAAAGGTGACCACAGGACTCAATCACCATCTGGATTCCCAAGTGTGAGTGATTACAGTCAGAAGGCACCTTTATTAACAGAACATTTGTGGCGGAGTAGTGATTCCTATCACAGTTGTCACAGAGTATTTCCATTATTTTGATAACTACCTGTATCTGGTGCAAATTAAAATATAATATCCAAAATATCTAATAATATGAAGAAATCGTGTACTTTCCAACCAAAAAAAATTATTAGTATTTATAGATAAATATAAGGTAAAATGACTATGGAAGAGGCACTTAATGTGGACTGCTAGAGCTTCGGGAAATTTTAAATACATCCCATAAAGAAGATTTTATGTTGCTTTGTTTTATTTTGTTCTGTTCGTTTCCTGCAAAAACACTTTCTTTTTGTATTTTGTAATGCAAAAGTATTTCTTAAAATAAAAAAGGGTTATAGTTTTTTTTTTAAATTTTTTGATGAACTTTAAACTTTAAAATCATTACTATTTAAGTTTTGCATTAATGCCTTTGTGTATAAATATTAATAGTCGAGTAAATTTCATTTGATTTATAGTTTTTAATTAATTGCACTTCAACAGCACTAAGTATTGTATAAACAAGATCTGTTGTTTGAAAGTTGTTGAAGCGAGCAAGAAAACTTGAATATTATATTGACAACATTTTATGATGCATAATTAAGCAGTTCAACAAAAACAGGACTTAACAGTTTCTTAAAATTATTTGCACTGCTCACTCTTAATTCAAAAGAACGAAAAAATAACGCTTAAAAAGAGTGAAATCTATTGCGGGTGCATTCATTCTTTCTGAGTGCTAGCTTTATCGAAAAAAGACGTTTTACGAAAAAACCAAGACTAAAATTCTTCCTTATTCGCGTGAAATTCGGAAAAAATCCTTTTGATGAGCGAAAAATAAAAACATTCTTTAAAAGAAGGACTCAAAAGCATATTCATTGGTTCGATTCTGTCACGTGATTTTGTTTAGGGAGAATCTTCTATACCTCCACGTTGGGCTTAACTAACGTTGGTCGCGAATACCAAGTGCATGTCGCTATCTAAATGTCTTCATTTAATGAATTTAAACAATATTTGTTGCCGAATGAGATTTCTGAAGGAAATGCACAAAACCTACATGGTAAGTGCGATGAATTTTCTTTTTTAATAAAACTTGTAACTGTTAATATTTCTTGAACTGCTCTCATATCGTTACAAATCACCCACGTGCAATGTTACGGCGAACTTTTTGTAACTTTTCCTTCCAAATGAATGAAACTTTCATCAACAATTTTGTTTCGGTCATCGAATCAAAAATATGACATTTGAAACAGTCGTTACCATCTTTGGTGTGTGTGTGTGTACTGTATATATATTTTAGGCAGGTGTTACAGACCCGACCATGCGCAAATCTATAGGTCGGATACCGAATCCGCTCCCGATGGTCGGAGCTCCAACCACTGCATAATTTTAAATTAATCAAATATTGTTTTTGTGTATAATAAACTTTAAAGAGTATCATGAACTTTGTATATTAAACTCATTCATGTGTAACGGGCCATTCATTAATTAAGTAAGGGTCCTGAGAGGGAGGGGGTTAAAAATTCTCTACATACTCTTGCTTGAGAGGGGGGATGGGTTAGATCCATTCTTACGGAATATTTTCCAAGCTGTTATTTTATATAGAAATCCGCGGTCAAGTGATTTGGCAAATATTATATTTCATTTGCTTCAGGAAGATAAAAGTATGTATTATAGGATGAGCTGTTTTTTACTTGTGTTTCAAAGAATGAAACGTGTAAAATATAATAAAAGAATCGCACTGTGTTTTGCATGTCTTATTTTTAATTATTATCGCATTATATACAAAAATTATTTGTCGAAAAAACATTCGGTCTAGATTCCTTACAGTAAACATTTCTTTACTCAAAAATGTTTAAAAAAAATAATGATAGTTAATTTAAGAACGATCCCAGTGATGCAATATTTGTTATTTTATTATTGTGAAGTAAAAAACAGAATCTTACGTAAGATGGGGGGGGGGGTCTTACATACCATTACATAGGGGGAAGGGAAGGTCAAAAATTGCCAAAATTGTCCTTACGTAATTAATGAATGGCCCCGAAGAAACAAAATTGAATTCAAACGTATCTTGTCACAATTTTATGAGTGACTTTTTAAATTAATTTGGACTGATGTAACTTTTAAAACATTATTAATGTTAAAAGGCACACCGAGAATATAAATATAGAGTTTCAAAATTTTAAATCTATTTATTTGGAACTGTGTGGGTTTTTTAATTTTATTTCAATCTTTAGATTGGGAATGGTACGTAATATTCCACATGGGTGATTTGTAACGATATACGAGTTGTTCAAGAAATATTACCAGTTAAAGTTTTAATAAAAAAGAAAATTCTTCGTACTTACCACACATTTTTCGTGCATCCTCTTTGGAAACACTAAAACAGTTTTTTTCCCTTTTTTTAACTTAAAAACTATTTTTTTTTCAAATGAAATAACAGTTTTAAATTCAAATACACAGTATAAGCACATGAAAACACGTTTAAAAAACAATTTCACCAAATGAGAGTGAAATGATTTTACCTATTTTATTCTAAAAAAGAGTGAAATAGCGGCTTTCCAAAACGGAAAGCAGCTACTCATTTAGGATATTAATTTAGTCTTAAAAAAGAGTGAAAAACACTTATCAAAAGGGAGTGAAATTAGCTTATCCAAAAGGAGTGAAAATAACCGCTCCGCAAAAGGAACGAAATTCACTTCTATAAGGAAAGTGCGTTTTCAATACTGGAAAGGAGAGAAAATTTACTCAGTCTGAGTTAAAATCGCTGGAATTTTTTAAGAGAGTACGTTTGGTGATAAAGTAATATAACTATTAAGTTATCTAACTGTGCTATATCTTTAAGTTTGGTCAAATATTAACATCAGCTGTAGGATAAAACTTAAAAATGTAATAATTTAATTTTAAGTTAAAGTGCTTATATGTGGTTTTCCTCAACCGAACATTTCAGCGTTCTACCAAAAAGCCATTGTGAGACACAATATTCAATTATTTGGAGCTCGATTTCATCTCTCCCTTCTTCTCTCCGATAAAATGTATATATAAAGGAGAGATAATATTAAAATAAACTCTAGCCTAATTTAATTCCGCATGCGGCTCTGATGTTTTTAAACAACTCTAGTATCTAAATTTAGATGTATATTCAAAATGTAAGTTCTCAGGCTAACAACTTTACAATTTTTATCTAAATGCTAGCTATAAATAGAAAACCCCGAGGCCGTCCCGGAAATTCAATCGTCAAAATTTTCAATTTGTATGAATAATCGGGTAATTGAAGATTAATCTTCTTTATAAAGCTATGGAAATTTAAAAATACAGTAATCTTTTCTGTAGAATTATTTCAGATGTATATGGAATATAATAGCTTTCTTAGTATGATGATATTTAGGGACTAATATAATGTTAAGGTTATGTATGGTAATTTCATTCATTTAATCCTAGATTATTGAAAACATGTTAAAAATACAAAATTACAGACCGTTTCTCCATAGATCACTCTCTGTATGTATCGTAAGTTCATGTGCTATTTTCAGAAATTTGCAGGTTCAGTCCACAACTCTAAATGTTCATGAAAACATCTTTTCTTTTACTTAAAATATTAAAAGCAACTATAAAACTTTTGCAAAAAATATAAACGGATTTTAAACTTTATAATATTAGTTCAAGATTTCAAGATTCATGACATAAAATACAAAACAAGATTAACCGAACTGAAAGCAAGAACAAGAACGCAGAAGCACCAAATAAACAAAAAGACATTAAACAGACAAGCAATATATATCAGTTTCCAACTGCGTCACCTACATTTAAAATTAAAGGTACATTAAAGCTTAAACACTATATCTGATGCCATTCTTTTGTTTTGTAATACTATATCTGTCGGAAATCTCAAGCCGCACAAAGAAAGCATGCTTTTCAATTAATCTGTTTTTGCTAACTTTTGCTTATTATTATTTTGGTCAATACTTTTCACAAAAGCCAGCAAAACTTAGTTTTTTTACGTTTGTGAAGCTACACTCAACTATTTTTAATTTTTTACACACCATAAGACGTTTTTGCTTCTGCTAATTCTAAGTTCACCAGATAAAAAGTGCACGTAGCTAATTAGCAAACAAAAAAACACAGACACTTTTCATACTTTGATATTGTGTTTTACTTAAAGATAGAAGACTCATCATTTTGATTAAAAATTCACTGTTTTATTGAACTTTTTGTGGATTAATGGGGAACTATTGGTTGCTATGATATAAGATTGAAAACAAATATTATGTGCATAATAGATTAGGGTTAAGCGGTTCTAAGTTTAAGTTCGTCATCATGTAGGCAATTACTTCATTTGTAAAATGCACAGAATTTCAAGCCATTTCGTATTTTCAAAAAAACATTTTTTAAACTCAAATTCAAACAAATGAACTTTCTAGTACGCAAATAATTTACAATATACAAAATGCTTTGCATGTTTTCCATAATAAATTAAATTTCAATCGCAGTTTCTTAAAGAATTTCTAAAACACACTTGACAGTAAAGGAAACAATATGTATCATCTTTGATTTCGGCAAAAAAAAAAAAAAAACCTCTGAATTTAGTTATTGAAATTTTTCTTTTTGCAGAACCATTTTTTGCAACTATAGATTTTGTTTTTATAATCTGTATCGTTCCTTTCTTTCTTTTTTGTGGGGGAAATCGAAATACTTTAGGATACATGTTGCTTACGATATATTATCATATAATTTTAGTTGACATTAATAATTTTTTATGTGCCTTCATAATTGCATATAAAATCTTATTGACACCAACTATTCGCAATTTATTCGTAATACTCAAGAAATCAAATTTTATTCCACAAATAAATGGACTTTAAAAAGAAAATTGCAAAACGTATGCTCCGGTAAAATACGCTCTTTAATTTATATCTTCAACGATTAGTCAAAATAAAATAGCATTATAATTTAGAAGTGTTACATTCCACCTATTGTACAATCAAACGCATTTAAATTTAATTATTTATTGCAGTTAAAATTCATTATTAAATTACAGTTTCCTTTGATATAATTGTACCGTGCCATCAGTGAAATAATTTCATTACACCCAGGAAATACGTTTAAATTCGAGGAAACTTTAATATTCAAATAATTATGATAATATTTCGATGCAACATATTTACTTAATTCAACTTATATTCCCAAATTGGGCTTACATTTATTTTCAATATCCACTTTGCATTATGTTTCGCGCAAACGCTCTGGTTTAGCATAAAATCAATATCCCTCTCTTAACGGCAATTTTTCATATTCTTACACTTCGTAACAATGCGAAAATAGCGAAAACATTTCCCCAGACTTTTATTCTCCGAATAATATTCAATCAAAAAATGACTGAACATCCAGAATAAAACTGGAAGCGGGAGAATGCAGAAGATTGGAAAATTCATAAAGAGAATTCCCTTTGTTTTTCATTTTTCTTGGATTCGTGGGTCATTCATTTTCGGGTTTTTTTTCTTCCCCCTTGAACTACCCCTCGTTTTTCAGTTTTACAATAGCAAGATCTTCTTACGCGTGTGGCAGAAATTCGCTTTCTCGTTCGAAATATGTTTCAGTAGGCATGCATTCAATGCATTTTCGTGATTTATGGAAGTTGTGAACTGAATATTCAATTTTTTTATTAACATTAAAGTCTTTGGGGAGAAAATGTTTGCACATTTATAGCGGACTTTAAAGTAAATTCTAGAGAAATCAATAATTGTTTCATTTTTTTTTCTTTTTTGCTTTTCCTACTAAAATTGTTTTTTTAATGTGCACTATTTAGCACTACGTATATATTAATGTGTTTAACATTTCAGGTAATCTAGCATAATTTCAATAATATAAATTCATAGATCGTAATTTAATGAAATGAATACTTTTTTGTTGAAAGGAAAAAATGCAAGATTATTGTAGATGACTGTTCGTTTGTATCTACCGTTCTTTCGGGATACCTTATTAATTATTATTACTGTTATTTTAACAGAAAAAAATTCTAATTTTCATCTTTTTAATTTTTAGTTATGATAAGGTCTATTGAGTAACTCGAAAACGTTTTATAGAAAGCTTCTCTGTAGCTTAGGAGTAGGAAAATGATACGTTTTTTTTAAATTCACTTTGCACTCTAAAAATATTTCGTGTTCGAAACTTTTCATCTGATGCAAAAAAGTATAGATAAGAATAACACAATTAAAAAAAAGAAGAAAAAAAAACATGTTGATATATATATATATATATATATATATATATATATATATATATATATATATATATATATATATATATATATATATATATATATATATATATATATATATATATATATATATATATATATATATATACTATTAAAATATGTGCGCTTCTGTCTATGTTTCTGTAACCCTTTCTCCTCCAAATGTGAATGTCTGCCAAGTCCATGTTAGTAAAAACTGTGTGATATGTTAAAATTAACGTTTATGTTACAAAATGAACGAGTAAAACATAAAGTAAAATTTCATCAAATAGTGGATTTCATGTAGGTAATTTTTCAGCGGATACTACTTTTAAATTCTCTGCTATTTTTTGGATTTTTGGAACAGAATATTTTTAGATTCCACAGTACAATGCACAAAACTTATAGTTTTCAAAAGAATAAGCCATTATCTAAACAAAATTTATTCATCACTAAAGTCAGTGGCAACTCTCCAATGTTAATTCCACCAAATAATGCCATTGAGTTTATCTTGGTGATGATAAATGAACAATAATGTCAGCCAGTGTAAGCATTCATTAATTAAAATTTTAACTACCCACGTGTGCTGATGCGTAGCACTACAGCTAGCTCAGAGAAACATACGAAGTTTCCCAGAAAATATGCGTTCACTTAATTGAAACAATACAGTATTTCTGCTTAATCAATATTGATAGTTGCATTTCCTCTTGCCTTGAAATAACCATACAAATTAATTTTATACAGCTAGCTACTTTACAGTTTTTTAAACCGTTAACACATAGCCAGTTTATTCGAATGATTTCCGAATAATTTATAAATCCCATCAAAAAATAACTCGAGTAGATCTTTTCTCTGTATATCTTTCATCCTATGCAAAGGACATTGAATGTGATCCACATCCGCGATAAAAATTATTTGTAGGGTCATTCCATAGAAATGTCAACCTCAACCTCAGAAATTTTTTTTCCACAAAGCCTTAATTGTGACCTATCATTTCATTAAGCATACTTTCTAGTACATAAATCCAGCAACAGTTTGCAAAAATTTCATTCGGTGTTTTTCTTCTGGCTCTAAACGTGCGAGGTTGTAGAAAAGGCTTAGCATGTGCAAAAAACATGCGTCTACGTTTTTTTGTGTAATATAAAAATTTTTGAAAAATTTAAAAAAAACTATGTTTATTCTAAATGACTAGATGTTGGCCCGATAAAATTGACTGTTCTTTTTGCACACATTATAAGATAAGTATTTTAATTAGTTTGATTATTTCACTGAAAATATTTGCGTTACGTTAGTCACGAAAATGTACTATTTTCTGCTTAAAAACTAAACCAGATGATTAAACCAAACAGCACTTTTTATTTTCTTACATCTGTGTCATATCTACTTAAAAAGTGCAAAATATTTATTTTAGTATCAGTAGATATAAAATAATTAGTGTGACTAACGTAACATTTGAGGTGTGACTAACGTAACAGTTTGCATGTGACTAATGTAACATTTTAAAAATGACTGCATATAATTAAATTTTATTTAATTTAATGTTCATTTTCATGAACAATTTTGAATATGTCGGCATTCTATATTGACTGAAAATATAAAGGGTGAAAAATGTCAGTAATATTACATTGTAGACCTTCTGTTTACTTAGAAAAATACTTTTTTAAAGGTCTTTATAAAGATACTTCTAATTTAAAGAATTATTTAAAAAGAACCAAGATGAGTAAAGCAAAATGAGTACTCTGCTGAATGTGCATTTAACACAAGAATCCAAGCTTAAGAATTAAGATAATAGAAATACAATCTTAACAAAGGAGAATGTCTCTATTTTTTAGAAAATACATATCCACCTATTACTAAAATGAAGTAATGGCTGCTCGTTGGAAAACATTTGAAGATGTTACATGATACAGTGACAATAAGCGCTGCTGTCATACATTTCAGAAAATGAAGGAATGATCATTTAGAAATTCAAACATTTGTGGTGATATCTGGAATTAAAATGCGTTCTGCAAAAACGTTCGAATATATTTTTTTTTTCAATATTACATTTTAATTCAAAAGGATGCACAACACTATTCGTTCGATGAATCAGTAAACCTTAAAAAATAATATGTCATTGAAAAGTACTACGGAGTTTCTTATAACGATAACTAGTACATCAGCAGAATACCAGATATCGGTGAAACTATCAACTTGCATAAAGTTAATTTTTACAAGAGAGATATTTAGGATTTAATTAGCCCAAGAATAATGTTATTCTGTTTGTAAAAGCAGTTTTTTTTATTTGTTAATTTTTTTCTCACATTCAAATTGAGTTAATTGAACTGAATCCTTCCATTCAATTTCTTACACTAATATAGAAAAAAAGTAGAGAAAGAACCGTAATACAACACAAGGAAGGTTCCTAAAAAGTGTAAAATTAATATAAGAGCAAGAAATTAATTATAAAAAGTTTTTTATATGCATTCATTGCTTGTTATTCGATGGTTACGTTAGTCACGTTACGTTAGTCACACACAGTTTTTCGGAAAAGTACCATTTAGGGCCAAAAAAGATTCCTCTGTAACGAATCTGTAGTACATTTTTAAAAATTGATTGTTTGCCTCTTACAAATATATCGGCCAATTTTTAATGGCTGCCTAAATTTCAGAAAAATTTGCCTCGTAACATAAGCATTGTTTCTCAGGGTTGCAAAAATGTTACGTTAGTCACGATGCCTTTTTTGGAGAAAAAACACCTGCCAGCGCTTATTTTGCTTCAAATTCTTGGTAGAAATGAAAAATAATCACCTTGTACATTTTAAATCTTCATATTAAACCAAAACACATTTATTTTTACTCCCGGTGTACGTAAAAAGAGTTTGAAAATCAGCTGCGAATGTTACGTTAGTCACTATGGAATGACCCTGTAGTAAAGTGGATAGCCATTAAAAAGAATGTTGATAAAATTTCATTCCTTGATTAATTGTTTAAGAAATTCATTGCAAACATCTTACCAGTACTCAGATTTCGTCACCTCTGATAATATTTTTTTCTTAATCAGACATTCTTATTTCATGTTCAATGACTGTGATTCAGTACGTAAATAGCATTTGCGAAGTGTTTTAAAAATATCTGCTATTTGAAGATTTAGGTTAAGTGAACCAAATGTGGCCACAGTAAAGTTTTGATGATCTTTCATAATTTTCTGGTAAAGTATATTTGCTGAATTTTTAAATCTAAATTTTGTATTTATCTGTAGCACATATCAAGTGCCATTTTTCGTAAGATACAGTTTAGTGATTTTTATAATAAAATTTCAAAATTGTAGGAAATTACAAGTTAAAAACAGTAGAAAAAAATTTCTTGCATGCTTCACTTGTTCCAGATTTTTTTTTTTAAAGATAGTAAATCAATTTGCGTAGTTAAAAATATCATATAGTGGAGCATAGAAATATACATTCCAATATATTAACTCAATTTTTTTTTAATTTCCCTTTGGATCATGCATATGGTCCCCATTTTCACGACGTACATTTAAAAAAATTTCTAGTTGATTTTAGTTAATGTGAATTGAAGTGGATGTGGTTAAAGGAAAAAAATAATCTGTCAGAAACTGATCTTAGTTCATAGTCCTAAGAATTTCAGCACACGTAAGTAAAAACATTTTTTGATTTGAAAATTAGAGCTTCTCTTCCTATAAAGGGACTCCATTGCATGGAATGGCAAAATATCAAAGTAATCTCTTCTAATTCATTCATTTTTACAGCATATGCATGTTTCACAATGCAGTGCCACCGTTTTATGATCTTCTTCTTTATCTTTACTAATAATAAAGCTGAAAGTCTCTCGGTCCGGATCTCTGTCAATCTGTCAGGAACTATGTGACGCGCATAGCGCCTAGAACGTTCTGCCGATTTTCATGAAATTTGGCACTAAGTTAGTTTGTAGCATTGCATTGCACCCCGAAGCCCGTCGTGCCTACCGCGTTTGCAGTTTACCAGTTTTAGATGCCCAAAATGACTCGAACAAATGGGGCCACAGGGACAGTTCAACCCCGACTCGACCTCATAGGAAAAGACGCGCTTTTGCCGAGAGTTTGAAACCGAGAACATAGCTGTCTTTATGCCAGGTTGGGGGTGTGCACCTCGAAGCGATTTTTCAAAAATTCGATGTGGTTCTTTTTCTATTCCAATTTTAAGAACAAAATTATCATAAGATGGACGAGTAAATTACGAAATTATCATTACGTGGAACCGTAACATGGGCACAAGCCAATTGGCGAGATACGAAATTATCATAACGTGGAACCGTAACATGGGTACAAGCCAATTGGCTAGAAAATTCACCATACATTATTTGTAAATATACAGGCGAACCAAAAGACCTTTTAATTTGTCTATTACGGGCAAAATCGTGCGGATACCACTAGTAAAATAATTATACTCTAGTTATACATAGAGATATACATATCGCACTCATGGTAAACAACTTAAGTACATTGGTAGTAACTGGAAACCTTTACTGCATTGCTTAACATTCCAGTGTAAATCAAAAATCTCTTTAAATTATAACAAATGAAGCACTTATGAGAACGCCGCAAGCCCGGGCCATTATTTATCCCACCTCGCAAACAAGAGATCTTACCACTTTTGTCCACTATTCCATTCATCTTCATGAAGAAGCTGTCCTGAGTTCTCCGGATGTGACTCGATTCAAGTCTCCCAACTTGGTTTTCCTAAATTGGAAAGACAAGACCCTAGCACTGGTACTGAATTTGTCTTTTAGCAGAAGCTGGGAGACTATTATTTTTAATTAAGTGGCCTTGTTGTGTGTTTCTTCGTGGTCAGAAGCAAAGTAGTAAGAGCATATAAAGCAAGATAAAGAATATACAGAGTTGAAATTTTCTAATTATTAAATTACTAAGAACAAAGTTGTATAAAAAGGGTGGGAGAAAGCTTTTATCCTAACCAATTGGTTTTGTACATAATTTATTTCCCTAAATACTCTCTTTTTTATTATCATTTGAAATCAGTTTATTCTTACTTATTTTTCAAGTAATAAATAAATTTTGTTAAATAAAGAGTTAAGCAACTACAGTGAAATCTTGTTATAACGAACTGCAAGGGTTGGTTGTTTTAAAACAATAACAATTCAATTGTTTAGTAAATTTTAAGTTATATTCCTACATATTATGTTATATTTTTGTGCATGTTTTCATTGGATATATTTTATAATGTACAAAAATTAATCAAGGTAGTAATAATTGGAAAACTTTCTAAAAATTTCCATTAATACACGTTTTTGCTAAAACAAAATTTTCATATCCCTTTTGAATTCGTAAATAGTTTGTTGCATTTTGTTGTCAATTTCTACAGAAAAATGCAACAAAAAAGCGTAAAAAACAAAACTATCAAAATTGATCTGGCGTATTTTCAATTTACTGAATATACAGCCAGCAACGTTCATGTTTTAAAATCAACATTCATAATGAATTAACGAAAACTACATTAGCATACTGCTAGGAAGAAGATTCTTACGGAGAGAAATCTCCCTTCCCCATTTGATTATCAGCATCAATATTGCCCTTCAGGGCACGAACAGTCTTATCTATTCATGGTCATTCGTAGTTGGCAGGGAATCTGAGTTATTAAGGTGCTCTCCCTGGCTAATGCGATGGGTTATTCTAAGAAGGGATTTTGTTGACTGCGAAAATCAACTCTGACCCTCTGATGTTCATTCCTCTGCCTAATGACCAAGACCCGGATGATGAATGAACAATAGCTTTGACTACAGGAAGCTTTATATTAATTATCCTTCCAGGCAAACACACACTGATGTACAAGGAAGGCCAATCTGTCTTCTTGACGTAGTTCATATTCCATTTCAGTGCTGATTCATTCTAGAAATGCTATCGGATTCAAAAATGAAAGAAACTGTGTTCGTATTTAGGCTATTGATAGGATATTGCTGTAATATAGTTGAATATATTAAATATATGTACATAACATTCATCAATAGATTCACATTTACTCTACTACTCCCAATTTTTGCGCATGAACCATTAGCTATTTCACAATTGGTCTTACACGCATCTTACTTTTTAGGATTTTTCACAGGCAATTAGCCACTGTGCAGTGAACTCTTTTAATGCGCATTAAAAGTGAACTCTTCTTGTACATAAAACCTTTTAAAATAGAACTCACACAGATTTAGGGCACAACGTAATACAACGGCCTTTATGGAGTTTTGCACTGATAAAGAAAAATCATTGCAAAAAAAAAAAAAAAAAACTGTTAAGATATAACTTTATCTCAAGAAAAACTATTTCCTTGGCATGTTGTTAGCAAAGGTATTGCAGGTGACCTTGGCCATATCAGAAACTGGAGAGGTTGTCTACGAAAGAAAATGCTCAGTGCATCCTCTGGCTTCACGGGAGAAAATCGACAATTATCGTGGACTGAAGATTTAGAAAATCTGTTGACGAGACCTTTTATAAGGTATAGTCCAACCACAAACAAAAGACTCTTGTCAATAATATGAGAAAACGAGTTCGTTCCTTTAAATAGATAGAGAATCAAGAAAGGACGCGTGCAATATTTTGGAGTTTAACAACGTTTTGGAGATATGAAAAAAAAAAAAAAAACTTTTAGTATATTTTCGTTATGTAATTATTTAGACCTGAAAGGTTTGAGTTGCAGCAATAACTGCATTGAATTGGCGAAAAAGGTCAAAGCGACAACCTTGGCATTCTTCATTGCAACCCTACTCTTTCCAGTTTTCAATTCAAAATTATTTATAGCAGACATTTATGACCAATGGATGCTGCACCCAAGAACCACCTATTTACGTATGATGTGACCTGTCAAATGAGTCATTTGTCTTGACCGCTCATAATTACAATGTTTTATCTCTTTAGTCAATTTCTTAAATTCCAAAATGACGTATTCAAACTCCAGAACGTATGACGCACTTGCAAATTCCATTCCAACTTTCCTCTCCATAACACCCCATTACGAAAATGGAGCAAGGCGGAGATAAGGGCCAACTAATCAAAGTCAGACTTAGGTATGATAGGTTTGTACAGACGGATAACTAAATTTATCTATCAAGAGGTGGGAGGTTTGCTGTAAGTAACAAGACAAGTATAAGTTATCCGCAAAACTTTTACCACCTCGAAGACCTTGTAAATCAGTTTATTGTGCTTCGAGTAATCTTAGCGTTCAACGCAACAATGCTTAAAGATAAAAAAAAACCCTCCGTTTGAAGCCACTGATGTTTTATTTATCCACATATTATTTTCAGTTTATGGTGTTAGTGCTAATTACCTGAATTTTGCTGATGCTGTACCGAATTATAAGAAACTGCAGTAAGTTGCATGGGCGAGGGGTTTCGGCCGTCGGCGTAGAGCAACATTTGAATCTTGAAATTCATGGATACGTTTATTTGAAAGTCGATGATTAAGCAGCTGCTATGTTTTTATGTTAGGAACAAAATGTAGATAAATTTAGTTTCAAAATATCGAAAAAAAGGTTGAATAAAGTGCATCAAATCTATACCGATTTTTTTTAAAGGAAAGAGCTAAATGAAATGAAAATCATTAACTTGAACCATACGGGGAAAGCGTACGATACAAATTTTAAACTTCAATTAAAGATTTTGCAACACAAAATATCTACACTTTTGTAATGATCCATAGCCAAGTTATATTGAAAAGTTTTGCATTATTTATACCCCAAATAGCTAGCGTAAAACATAATTAGTTTTTAATCTTGTTTAAATTCAACATTCAGCTAAGCTTTAATGATGTATTTGGATAAACCTTTCTGTTAAATGTTTAATTATTTTTCTTTTTACGCCGAGTTAAAAAATGAAATGTTTTCTGCTAAAATGTATAATAATTTGGATAGATTAAATGAGTTAATGCGCCATTAAATGTAAAAGTTATTACTTTTTCATTAAGTTACGTAAAATTTTCATTTAGTATAGTTCAGGACTTCATTTCCTTAATCTTCTGAAATATGTCTTAATTAAAGTAATAAAACTAACATTATACATTTTTGTTTAGTTTCTTGCGTAATATTTTGGCTTGTTAAAAAATAACAACGAAACTTTGAAAATATGTTTTTAATTTATATTACTTTTTAATGTTTTTAATTTTCAGTTTTGAATATTTCTTACAAGAGACTTCCGTTGTGAATTATTTTAAGTATAAAGTCTTTTAACTTGATTATTAATAATATATAATGATGATGAACTTTTGTAGATGAAAAAATTTGAAGCGGAAAATTCTTTAATCATCTTAAGTATCTTGTATGATAATCGTGTATCTTAAAATTCAATCAAGGTTTTATAAATTAGAAATAAATTAAAGTTAATGTTAAACTATCTTGTGCTTACTATGAACTAGCACTTGTTTTAGTTATAATTCTTTCAACCCAGAAATTGTTTTAAAAAAGCAATTATTTTCTTAATAACCAATCGTGATATAATCATTATCTTTTCTATTACAAAAATATCTATATTACATGCGTTATGCGTTATTAGTAATTCAAAATGCATTCATTAAGTGATTTATGCGAACTTAATAAACTTTAATGGACTTTTTACCTGAGGAAGTATTGTTTGAATTTCACTGTTATCGCAAGCATTTTTTTTAACCATAATTGTTTTTTTTTTTAAATTTTAATATGCAGTTTATCAAGATAACTTGTTAGTTTTATTTTATTGCTAGTGTTTTCTTTCAAAGGTATGAAAAAATGTATTTGGTTTTCATCACGATAACATGCCAAACCAAAATATTTTCAACATCAATGAAAAAGTAAGATGATATTTAAAGCAATACCTTTTTGTAATAAAAATAAATAAAAAATAAACTTTACAAACTATTACGACAGTGAGAAACGAAGAGATGTAAGTGGACATTTTCAACTTTTGAGAAAAAAACATTTAAAGTTCCGGTCCTAGGTAGGATTTCATTGAAAAATATTTCTAAATCATGCAGGCTAGCAGCACCTACAAGGGCTATTTGTACAATCTTTTGCTTCATTAGAGATTGTCTGTACTGGTTTTTAACTAAATTTTAATTTTGGCACTTAGTACATCCCTTTACTTCTCACTGCCTAATATGTACTTCATCCATAAGCTTACGTCTTCTGCATTGAAAGAGATGGTCTTTATAACCCCAAAACATGTGTATAAGACAATTAGCAATTTTTGGCCTCCATTAATGTTAATCCTTGTTAATTATATCGTCTTTGCTGAAGGTTGGACAGTAGGGTAGTTCAAGAATATTACATGTAAAAAAAAGTTTCTCCTAGATAACGAGACACCCCTCAATAGTTTTAGACTTGTGGAAAGTAATATACTGGAAGAATTTTAGCTTCCTATTTCAGCTGAAAGAGGGTGCTCAACCCCCTCCCCCAAACTTCATAAGTATGGGGAAAGCGGTTAATCCCTTCAGACCTGGTGTCCGGTATACCGGACATACACTTTAAACAGCTGCTAATCATTTAATAATTGATTTAATTAGTTGATTTTTTTTTCTTTTGTAGTTGACTCTTTACATTCTACTTATTATAATCTGTGAAATAATTTTCGTTTTGGGATTGACAACACTGACATATAAGGATTGAGAGATAGAGAGTGGCTCATTTTTCCAACCATGGATTTTCATCTGAAAAGCGAAGTTTTTTCCCTGATTTTTTCAAAAATATATAATATTTAATTAATCGTTTCAAACGCTATTATTATGTTTTATAATTGTTTGTAGAACATTTTATAATGAAGTTTGTTCGGTATTTTGTCGTTTTTGTATATGAAATATTGATTTCAAAAATATAAGTCCGGAATATTGGACGTGCCATAACTCTTTTAATTTTTCTCCTACAAACTTAACATTTTGTCTATAAGGGGTTAAAAAATACATTGAATTAAAAACAACAATGCTAAATATTATAATATACATTGGCAAAAATAATTATATACAAAAAAAAGAAAAAAAACTGGGGAAATTATATGCTTCTAAATTTCTGGTATTTTCTATTCTAAGGCTAATGTTAAATTAAGGCGTCATAGAGCACCTTCTTAAAATTTGAGTAAGAAGCTAAAACTTTTACAGCATAGTACTATTAGTAAGTCTAAAAAAAAATAGGGGATGTCCTGGACTCTACCTGAAGAAAAGTTTTTTGAAACACCCTATTGGAAAATTTATCAAACTTATGAATCATTTTCATCTTGAATTTTTACTCATTTCTTTCATAGACATTGCAATAAAACTGAACATAGTCAAACCTCATCTAATGATTTATTTCATTATATGTTTACTATTTTTGAAGTAAGGTATGTTCGCTTGACGCTTCTCACTTTACAAAATAGACGACGAAATCTCTCTATATGTTGAAAGTGGGTAAATTCTACGGGAGTAACTTCAGAAACCTGTAATTCCTTAATTATATCCACAACCTGATTGATTTCTTCAACCTGAAAAACACAAAGCATCCACAACGCTTTTCGCTTTAAAACATAGAATACGATATCTCTATCAATAAGGAAAGGTGGGCGACATCTGCGGGCTTCATTTCACAGAGCTGTAATTTCGGAAATGTAACTTTGACCTGTCTGATTTTTTCAACTAGTGAAATGTAAAACATCCACAATATTTCTAACTTTAAAACATAGAGTACGATATATCTCTCCAAAGGGTAAAGTGGTTGAATTCTGAAGACTTTACTTCACAGACTTGTAATTCCTTAAGGGGTCTAAGGACCTTTAACGTTCAAAATTTTTGATTTTCTGAAAAAAAAAATATGTTATGCATAACTTAATTCTGAACAATTTGATGCCTTATTTATAACCTTACGCCAAAAACTTTTAAAGTTATCGTAAAAATGCGTAAACTTTTACCATAGAGATTTATGTTAACAGCAGCTGTTTAAGCTTCTTTTTCTCAGGTGCCGGTTTCTTTTGTTCTCTCGTTTTGCGCGCATGATATCTGAGAAAGTTTCTTATATATTTCCGTAAAACTTTTCATGCATGTTTGTCTGGTATATTTTTATGATCTGAACCTAAGTTTTAACTAAAAATAAAAGTTAATATTTAAAAACAAGATATTTTTGTCTAAAATTTTGGAAATTTTTGATATTTACTTATAAAATTTCAAAAAAATAAATAAATAATTTAAAAAAAATAAATAAATTTATGTTCAGGTCATAAATATAAACCAGATGAACATACGTTAAAAGTTTTACAGAAATATATAAGAATTTTTCTGAGATATATCATGCGCGCAAAACGAGAAAACCGAAGAAAACGGCACCTGAGAAAAAGACGCTTAATCAGCTGCTGTTAATATAAATCTCTATAGGGGGAGGTTATGCATTTCTACGATAACTTGAAAAGATTTTGTGTATGGTAATAAATAAGGTATCAAATAAGGTATCAAATTGTTCAGAATCAAAATATGTATGACATATATTTTTTCCGGAAAGTCAAAAATTTTGGAGGTTAAATGTCCTTAGACCCCTTAAATCTCATCACGGCGTGTCTGTTTTTATCCACACGTACAACAAAAAACATCCAAAATTTGGTATATAAAGCATCTAAGTAATTAAGATCTTTAAAATTACTTTAGAAGATTAACATATTAATAGCGCAGTAACACCTTACGGTCAGATCTGCGCGTGACGGAAAGATACGGAACTTGCGATTACTAACTAATGAAAGCCAGACTTTAGTCTGTAGTCGTTTTCATACATCATATCAGATTCTTTTCATTGCATGACAAATTATTTTGGTGCTCTTAATGAGTGATTGTATTTGCTTCACTTCAGGAGAAGGTCTTCAGCTGACGAGGAGATTTCAAATCTAGAGGTTGAGTTCATGGCTTGTATGGGGTAGTATAGAAACAACAGAATTATCCCATTTACTCAGTATTAGTAGATTTTACGAAAAGTGAATGGTATGATTGTCCAAGAACAGTAAAATAGGACATGATTTCTTCAGGTTTTTGTAAGTTATTTTTCTAAACAATTATAAAACTCTGTTAAAGTTGCTGAGTATTAATCAATGCTTAAACAAAAATGTTAGAGTGTTGTAAATCTTACATTATTTTATTTATGTCTTGCATGAAAGGCACAGGGACTCTTCTTTTACCTCCCCACTTTTCTTCGTTCAACCTGAGAAGATCGTGAAATACCTCTAGACAAACACTTTTAAAGAATTTATAGCACGTTCTTATTCTTCCTGGAGAATATTGTCACATAGACTGTTTTGCCTATTTAAATTGCTTTGAATATATATATTTTTTTAATCATACTTTACGTTCAGAAGATTTACCATCATTTTTCATTATTATTCATTAAGAAAAAACTAACTGCAGGGAAATCCCGTCACATTATTCCCCCCAACGTTACTATTTTGTGATTGACAATAATTTCGAAACATTGCAACGATTAATGCACAAATCATTCTCATGCTCATTTTATGTATCTTTCTCGTATAAAAAATCATTTTCTTGTTCTGTTTTTAAAGATTTAAAATCAGGATATTAATTGCATTAACCTTTTCAATTGGAAATTTTATTCTATCAAATTTGTTAACAACATTTTTAAAATGAACTTTTAAACATTTATCCCGAAAATAAACTTTAAAACAATACTCTGTTCCAGTTTAGTTTCTCTTAACAAAATCCAATTTTCTTCTTATGATAAAACGCAGAGTTGTAATTTTTTTAAATAAAATGTAACATTTAACGTTATTTCTTCGAGTTTTATACCGGTAAGGGGAATAACACTCTAACAGCATGAATGAAGTTACAAAAAATAAAGAAGTTATTTTTAGTGCAATTTGCAGTCATATTTCACGGCTTTACAGCGAACGAATTTGATTCACTAACACATTACTTAAGCGATATCCGATCAACGAACTTGGTTTGATCCTAAAATAGTTCATCATGCCATTCCTTAGAACGTATTTTAGAGCACCCCGTGTTAGAACATCCCAAATAAAACTTTCA
Source organism: Uloborus diversus (assembly GCF_026930045.1). NCBI lineage: Eukaryota > Metazoa > Arthropoda > Arachnida > Araneae > Uloboridae > Uloborus > Uloborus diversus. The sequence continues at coordinate 31,389,134 of NC_072734.1, read as the reverse complement.
ACTAGAAAGATAAATCCGTCTTCATTGACTGAAAAACTTGGAGTGAATTAGTGGACATGTGCGTAAATCGACTATTTTGCCAATTTATTCTTGAAAGATGAAGTTGTTTTAGTGGCCATTTCGAAAGGATTAAAAAGCTGGTTAGTTTAAATGTTGGTTCATTCCACTACTTTAATAATAAAATTTATAAAAACGAATTTACTAAATAGTCTTTCACAGGGCTAGCCCAAAGACAGTCCAAAAAATAGAAATTTTTGGGTTTTATGTAGGGGATACATGATTGCATAGCCAAAAATGTACCAAAATCATTAAATAAAGATTTAAAGCCCGATAATTATGTTAAAGTTATACTTGTACATAAAAACTGGCAAAACTTTAAATTTTTTTTCAGGCACTTTGTTTTGGCTCAAGAAATGATTGTCTGAATGTGACAAGGGAAATTTTTTTTAGGAAAGCATTCTGAAGTTTAGATTATCCAATATACACAACTTCAAAAAAATACTGAAGTGTAATGTTAAACCATAGATAGTCTTTTATAATTGAGACTTATTTTTAGTAAATTACCACTGATTGTTAATAATATAACAATCATGTTTGTAAAAATTGCATATTATGGACACTTGATCCCTTCATTTAGAGGGATACATGATCCCAGGGATCAAGCATCTATATAACAATATAAACACAATGAAAACAATGTACTGTTTAATTAGTTGACATTAACTTTAAACATTCAAAACCATATTAACATAATAAAATTTATCATAGTATGACAGTATGAGGGATAGATTAATATAATCACTGCAGTAAATATGCTAAACAATAAACCTATCAGTTCGCCTTTGTAACTCACATAACACCTCAAACATCTAAACACAAAATAACTCTACTGATGAGTTATAATTTGATCAGCCAAATCAGCTTGAACAAGTTGAAATAGGTGTCAAACTCTTTTTTGACTTAAAAAAAATGATTTTGCCATCGTTAGATTTGCATCAAAAAGTTTGTTGGCCATTATGTAGACCCATTAGCAGATAGAATTCTAAGTTCGATTTCTAGAGTTTGAAATAAGTTTTCTAAAGCAAAAAAGTAACATGCTTAATCAAACAATTTTTCCTCTAACATTGACAAAAGTGTAGTAAATGAGAATGAATGTGTTAAGTTGCACACATCCAGATGGGTTGAGCTGAACTTTAAGATCAAACAAATTGTTTGCATTTGACTTTTCAGGTTTTGAAAATATATGCTGGGCTTTAAATTCATTTCTATAATTATGCTGATAATTACATTTTTCATCCCTCTTTTTAAAAATTAATTCAATTGATAAAACTCTTAATTTTACTATTGCAAGACAAGAAGCAAATAAGTTGATTTTTGTGCTTGTCGTCCTTTTCTTTTTTTTATTTGTTGTAATTTGAGTTACGCTACTTAAAAAAAAAAATGTTAGTTTTATTTATGAAATATACTGTTCACAACTGTATTAGTATATAAGTTACTGATCAAAAGCATCATAAGTTCATTTAAGTTGTAAAAAAATAACTAGTTTTATTTCTTTGAAACATTATGTAGAAAACAAAAATTCATAAATCAAGCTGATCTAACGAAAAGTTTATGTATTTTCTCAATGGGATCAAATGTCCCCCATGAAGGGATCATGTATCTCTTGATATGGGGACACATGATCCGTTTATAAAATTATTGAAAAACATTATTTTACCAAAAATATCTGGTTAATTTCAACTAAAAAAATACTGCCAGATAGGGGAAAAAATTATCTTTCTTCACGTACTTTAAAAAAAAAAAAAAAAAAAAAAACTGATAATTTACAGCCGAGAAAAAAATTGAAAACTAAAGTGGAGATCAAGTATCCCCAGTCTCTCCTATAGCAAAATTATTATATGTAGTGTAAAACAGGTGTATGATACTAACTACTAACTTTATTCTGGCTTTGAGGTACACGGATAATTATGTATTTCTTATTTAACCCATTATTATTCAACAGTTTTTTTATTACGTTATTTGTCTAGTTTTAAGATATTAAGCTGTTGCGGCATTCATAGATCTTGTATAACAGAAGACCCCTGTGCAAAGAGAGGACAGTTCCATTTTAAAATCTCACAGGAATTGAAAAATAAATCAATAAATAAAAATTCACTTTTAAAGATGTTTTAATGTTTATTATTATGATCGATTTTGCTTTTGTGTATTCAATTTCAATGATATTTTGATAAAACATAATATTATCTACTTATGATTATTTTTTGTGTAGAGGGACTCTCTCGGAAAACTGAAGCTGTTCCCGTTTTCCATAGACATTTTGTTTAATCAATTTAAATTCTTAAACTTATAAAATGCTGGTGGTAAGGGCCATCTTTTTTAAAATAATTTGCTTTTATTTATTTGACATTGTGCACAAGTATTGAATGAAAAAGTTTGGCCCGAAATTTACCAACCTCCATCACAACTATGTATACTAAACAATACTGAAAGGCAAGAATCTATTGAAGTCATCATTCATACAAATTAAAAGAAAAACATTTTTTAAGAACTTGGCTCTAGGATAAATTTAGGATTTAATGTATTAGTTTAAAAATTGCATTTTTGTTTTTAATTTCTGCGAGAAAAAATCAATAGGATATCAATGATTGTAAAAATTACGTGTTATGCATCCTTTATGACGCATTATATTAATGTATAAACTTAATATTGATACAAATTTAAATGGTTTACGTGGCTTCAAGAAGCACTTTCTTCTTTTACTATGAAAATAAAAATGTAAATCTTGTGTATCGAATACGTACTGATATATATTGAATCTCTAAGAAATGAATTTTTGGAGGATTCTTACGTATTTTTCTGCTTTGAATACAATTGAATAATTCTTTATGAATTTTTCATAGCTCTAAATTCCTAAGGATATTCCACCATACAAATATCCTACCGAAAGTAAACGATTTGAGGCTTTATTGTAGTCGATATTAAACATTTATTTTTAAAAATGAAACTCAACCGTTTCAAAAGGAAAAAAATGTTTGAGAAATGTCTTGGCCAGTTTTATTTTTGTAAAAATGGTATAAAAAAAATCAAATGTTTGAACTTTTTTTATGTAAACTTTTGAGTCACTTTGATTTTATATCCAGGGCTAAGCAATTTTTATTTGTAATACATAACTTGGGAAAAATCTCCTATACGTGCTATTTACAAAACTATCAAAAATATGCAGAAGTAAAGCATATTTTTTTAACTGTCAGAATGATTAGTGAAATCAATTGTTTAGCTTACTTTATATTTTAAAAATGAATGATAAGAAATAAATATTCACTTGACTGCATCTAATGTATGTATAGTTTTTAAGATGCAACGGTCAAAATTACAGATGTTTAAGAGAAAAGGAAACAATGGAAAGACAAGTAATGAAGAATAATAAATTTAAGTTATTAAAATATGTATATTAATTAAGTAAAGTAAAAATATTTAAGGAAAGAAAAAATCGTGTAAAAGTAATAAATAGGGGAGGATGGCCCAACGTGTGCAGGTTTTGAAGAATGCTCGAAAATTGTAGTTTTGGGATTTTTTTCTCAACAACTTCGGTTTTATTTCCTAGCAGGGTTCTTGAACTTCAAAGTAAAACGCGATTTTTGTATTGTTTCAAACCCAATATTTATTTATTATCAAACATTACAAACATTTGAAAAACCTGCTTTGCCCTACCATTGAGTCAAAAGCTGGTAAGCCTAACTAATTGTGATTTGGTAAATTTGTGCTACCTGCCATTATAGAAAATATGTGTAAAAAAGTTATACTTATCCAATTTAAAATCAGTACATTTGTTTATAAAGCATAAATAAATAACTGATAAAATTAATAAACTAATTAATTGCCATCATAAAAAATAACTTTTTAAAGTTATACTTATCCAATTGAAATATAAATTCTAAGTCATCACATGTGTCAAAATATTATAAAAAAATACATGATTAAATCCTATACCCGCTTTGCCCGACCCGCTTTTCCAAAAAGCACGTTTTTTATTTCAAAAATTATAACCTTAACTTAATTTTTATAAAAAACGGAATGACCATCGTAGTTTTGTAGGTGGATGGTGTCAGAATAAGATAATATTATTGACAATAAGAAAAAAAATAAGCTGGTCTTCGACTAATCACAAGTTACAAAGCTTAACTCTTTTTTTTAAAGAAAAGTATCATTTTTTTTTTAATTTTAAGCCTGATTGTGCCATGCCGCGTTACTGCTGCTTTACTGGGACTAATTAAAGCTTGGGGAGTTCGGGTAAACATGACATAACTATTCATCACTGCTGACACACCATGCGGGGGCATACGAAAGCCTACCCGCTTTGGGAGACCAACCCGCTTTTGCCCACACTCCCCTACTTCGAAACTTATATTGTGACATTTAAATTTTTTAAAAGAACAGAATCTGAAAATTCTTTTCGTGGTAACTTTTGCTCAAAAGTATTTTATATCGTTTCTTGTATATTCCACTTTCATTACCAATAAGATATATGTATTTATGGAAAGTGCTTAGAGTCAAAAATCAATCCATAAAACCAAGGAGTTTCCTCTTCAGTTATTCCTTTGATTTTAATATGAATAAGACGCAGTTTTTTGCTGAAGAGCTGGCTCCCCAAAATTTACATAAAAGAAAAAGAGAAGGATTACGTTAGCAGAAATAAATAATATACGTTTGAAGATGGGCATAGAAATTTTCATCCGCGTCGAAGTTTTATTTTGAACTGGACCTATAGTGATATCCTTATTTCAAGTACAGTCGAGCACGCTTAATGGAATATCGGATAATAGAATATCCCGCTTAATGTAATAAAATTCCAATGTACTACACCGTTGATGTGTGTTATATTTATCCCGGATAATGGAATATCCCGCTTATTAGAATAATTTTTCCTGGCAAATTGCCTATAACATTAAGCGGGCTCCACTGTTTATCCAGGGAATGTTCACTAACAATTGAATTTGTGGAATGCTGATATACATTTTTCAGTTATTTAAGTACAATTGAGAAATAGAATAAGAGACGCCAAGAGAATTACTTTCTGGCTATTCAAAATTTTTTGCTGGAAAAATGAATTGAGTAATTAATTTAATATGAATGGAGTAACATCGTAAAAATATTTCTAACAATTAAAAAAATAAAACAATTTCTAGGTAAAACAATTCTTGTGTTATCCTTCTCGGACATGATGTTAGGATTTTGGAAAATCACCAATCTACTTTTATACAAGCATCCTAACATATGCCGCCAAGCGACAAGTAATGAAATTCTCAGTTATTGAGAGTTTCTTAATGTTACAAGGAGTTTGAGCGAATTGATGAACTTCTAAAGTTTATATTTTTTGTCGTAAATGTTTTTTTCACTTCATTCATGTATACTCTTTATCGTAATGTCAGTTTTATTGGTACTAACGGATATTAGAATATGTATCAACATTGCTATTTTTTCTCTAAAATGCGACATTTATTCTAATTGAATGGATAATGAGCTGATAGAATACCGTAACAACGGCTATTTTAATTTGAAAGATTTTTTTTTTTAATTTATGAAAAGGAAAAAAATCTATTGTTATGTTCCCCTAGTAGCTTAGTGGTTTAAAGTTGGCTTCTTATTTATTTGGCCACGGATTCGACATCGCCTCCTTTCGGTGGAATTTCAAGATGCCGAAATCCGTCACCGTCTATTCATCACTATGTGGCATGAAAAAGATCCCCTAAGTATTGATTTGGTTTGAGTACTCTTGGCAAAATTAAATACTTCGTCCAGTATAGTGAGAACTTAAGTGAAAAATTGAGATCAAAAACTCTCAAAATAGACATGGTAATCTGCCGATTATGGTGCCAAATCTTTACTAATAATAAAGCTGAAAGTCTGTGTCTCTGGATGTCGGGATGTCTGGATGTCCGTTACGCGCATAGCCCGTTCGACCGATTTTCATGACATTTGGCACAGAATTAGTTCGTAGCATAGGAGTGAGCACCTCGAAGTGATTTTTCGAAAACTCGATTTTGTTCTTTTTATATTTCGATTTTAAGAACATTTTACCGAGGAAATTATCGTAACGTGGACAATTAAATTACCAAATTGTCATAACGTGGAACGGTAGCATGGGCGAGCAAATGAACTTGGCATCTTGGCTAGAAATTCATCATTCATTACTTGTAAATATACAGGCGAATATACGTTTTAATTTTCTACTACGGGCAAAGCCGTGCGGGTACCGCTAGTGAATGAATAAAAGCCAATTCTGGTGAATACACTAAATCTGTAAATGGCGAGGATGTAATTCTCAGCCTCGATTAAAAAACAAAAAAAAAAAAAAAATGAGCAAAATATTTGGCTTGCTTAGTAGAGGATGCGGAGTTTTGGTTAATCTAGATCAAATATTAGATATTGTTTAACAATGCATATTCGCACAAATAATCATTTTTATAGCAATAACAGAACTAAAAGCATTCCAATCCTTCACTTTTGATTTTAATTACATGTGCAACACCGATATGGATTGTACAATAAATTATAGTAATATGAGCAATGTAATGACGTACCTAGAACATCAGTCCGGCAGCACTGCAGCTGATTTGTTCATAATACAGTGTTTGTAAAAAACAATAGTTTTGTTACGAACCATTGTTTTTTTTCGTAATAAAGGTAAGCCTCTTTTTTAAAGAATTTGCTTTGCTATTACCCATATTACCGGATTATCCTAGTTTTTGATTATCCAAATTGCATTGCAACTCCAGCATGGATTGCACAAAAAATAATAATAGTCTGACAAATTTCATGCCGTGCGTCATTCCGAAGAAACAATTCTAAATAATTTTTCTACGAGCCATTATTATTATTATTATTATCATTATTTTATTTTTTTTTTGCTGTAATGAATGGTAATTATGTTTTTAGAGAATTTGCTTCGCTATTACCCATGTTATACGGATTATCTGGATTTTTGACTTTCCGGTTTGAATTTGGTTCTAGTTAGTCCTGTTAAACGAGCTATACTAAAGTTTATATTAGAGCTAAGTGAAGTGAGAAACACTTTTGACCTAAAATATAAAATGTCTCATAATATAAGGTAGCTTTTCAACATATCAAAACAAAGAGACAGTGGTAACAGCGTATACAAACTTTATCCCAACCAAAAACAAATAAATAAATAAAAACAGTGCAAAAGAATTTGTTACACGCTCAAGTTTTCGGTCTAAAATTCCGTCATCTCTGATTTTATTGCTTTTTCTACTGTAATAATGCTCTACCAAGTTGTAACTAGACACCAAACGGTGGAGAATAGAATGCAAACGCACGATGGATGGAAGCAGAAAATATATTATCTCGTTTTACTGCATTCTGATTTTTGAAATTCATGAAATCTCAAATTTCGACGTTGCCACGCCATCTTGCTTCCATTTCTTTTATTTTCACGAATAAGGGTTGCTACATGAGAAATGGAAATGTGCTTGTTGGTCACCAAAGTGCGTTTTGGGGAAAGATCGAATGAATATTTAAAGTGGAAGGAATGTTGAAAGTGTTTAGAATAAATATATCGGCGAAGTGAATATTCTTTAATTGATTTGAATGAGTAAAGTGAGACAACAATAGGCACGTGGAAGCATATTTTAGAATAACGGCAGTTTTTGTGCTTCCTTTTTGAATTTGTAGTATCTTTTATTTTGGAAAGGTTATTTGCCGTGGTTAGATTGAGAGTAGCGTAAGTCATCCAAAATAAAGATGGAGTAGTTGAAGGTCTTATAAAAAAGGAGGGAGGGGAATTAGAACTGCACGTATTTTATTTTCAAGAGAAGGATCTACATTAAGCAGGGGTGTATCAACTTTTATGAAAACGTATTTTATTTTTTTGGGGCGAGTTGCTACTCTAAAACCTTTTAAATCATAGTGAAGAGCACTGTTTATACGTTTTTCTTTTATACGTTTTTGCCATTTTTTTTTAAATTGGTTCGTGCAGAATACAATACATATTAATGAAAATCTATTGTACGTTTTTTTTTCTTTTCATTTATACCCTTTTTTCATACAGTCCTTTGAAAAACGTATAAACAGTGACTGTATTTTTCAATTCTTATGTATTCAAAATATTCCAGTCAAGAGCTTTCACACGACACCAAATTCAAGTTTCTGATCAAAATTAACTCAATTTATATATTAATGGAGCAGGAACATATAAAAATGTACGTACAACTTTACTTTCAAACGCGATTTTCTCCAAATGTCAATTTTAAAAACTCGTGTTCCTTTTTTCTAAAAAACTACATTACATATTATTTTGAAATGTTCACCAAATGTCCTTTGCATGTTTATAATTATACTGAATTTTCCCTAAACAGTTGTTACTGCGTATGATCAACCTTTGGTTCTGTTCACATACAATTCGTGAAATTTTCAGTTTGCGAAATCACCGTTATCTTTACTTTTGCAAAAAATATGGCTCGCAAAAATAAGTGCTTTTATAGAAACCCAAAATTTTTAGTTTTTTTTGTGGATATCGGAATCCTTAACCCATAAAGGACTTATTTATCAACTCTTAAATGTAGTTTGCAGTAAGCCGGTATCCCTAAGTGGTAAAATGTCGGTTGCGAAAAATACCGAAGTAGAATTTAGTAATGTTAAAGCTTCTCAATATTACTAAGTGAATATTTAACATAAAATTACTTAAATTTGAATATTTTTTTCGCATTAAAATATATTGATAGTGTTATATATTGCGCACCCGTATCAGATACTTCATAAATTGTGACAAAACAAACTATTCATTCGGTTAATTTAAAAGTTACTTTTCTTATCTTTAACCGTAATTCTTTTATCTGTTTATGTACTATATCTTAACCTTTTATCGTTTTAATCATGCATGCAACCATTAAATAAGTACTCTAGACAAACATTATGATGTTTTTTTTTATTAAAAAGGAAACATTAAATTTATGTACTTGAATTAACTTATAACAAGAAACAGTAATGTTGTTTCTGTAAATTTATGCACATTGTGGCTGATAGTCATTTATTTTTTTTTGAATATTATATTCTCTTTAACTTTATCAGTAGATGAACTATTTTTAAAGGTATAATGTTAAAGCTAAAACTAAAATATACTGGCAACGTCAGACTTAAAATGTTACAATAACAATTGTCAATTTGCTTCGCATCTGATTTGTTCAAATGTTATTACTGAAGACACAGCTAAATTTTATTTTACTAATTTGTTTTTTTTTTTTTTTTTTTTTTTTTTCGCAGTACTGTTGTACGGGTATTTTGTTACTCTCATTTTTTAAAAATTGTTCAAGTAATTTAAACATGTTTTTATCGGCTTCAGACCTAGTGTCTGCTATGCCAAGCATAAGCTTCGAACAGCTGCTAAATTAATTAAATAATTGATTTTTTTTAGTCGACTCAACAATATATAAAAGAATTTCTCGTTTTGAGATTGGCAACATCCCCAAATAGGACTACCTTATGTTTCATTCATGTTTGGAGCACATTTTACTATGAAATTTGTATGAATTTTCAAAGTTTTTTTTAGTGATAAACATTTATTTCAAAATGCATGTCCGGTATATTGAACGCAACAAAGCTGTTTTAATTTTTCATTTACAACCTTGGAATCACGTTTATGATATATTCTTTGCCGTAGCAATATGTCTACAAAAAATACTAATAATAATAATTTAGTTATTTCATAAGTCTAACTGATGGAGTTAAAAAGCAGTGGATTTTTTTGCTCAAGTTCATCTTTTAAAATTTTTATATCAAACCATTTGTTTTGCTGATGTCTATTGATTTTATTTAAAGAAATGATTTAAATTTCGTCCAAAATAGACAAGTAATGACAATTAGTAATTAAAAAATTGCTACCATCAAAAAAGCTATGGTTTTTAAAACCTGTATAAAGCTTTTAAGCTATCGTTCATTTTTAGCCAACGATTAACATTGAATGATTAAAGATTTTTACTTTTTTATTCCAAGATAATAACAAAATCTTTAAAATCGTACATGAACACACAAAATAATTTTGTGTACAGTAAAACAGAAGTTGTTTCTCGCCTTGCTTATAAAAAACATCGAAACGCGTTATAAAAAGCGTTCAAAATGTATCCAACAGTATGTTAGATACGTAAATTTCTCAATCAATAAGAAGACAAATAAAAGCATTACAAAAAATACGAATAAAACTAACAAAAACATTTTTCATAATATAAATAACAATGAAAAACAAAAATAAAGAATTTGTCATTACATTTTGGAGTTAAAAAAACGCAAACTGTCGCTTTCTTACAAAACATTTAACACCAATGAGCCAAACAAAGTTTTACTCTCAGAGTTTTATGTGCGCTTTAATATGTTGTAGCTAAAGGTTCTTTCCGTAAAGAGCTGTGTAGTTCAGTTGCTTAAACATATTTAGTTGGACAGATGTCAAGCGAATCATATTTTTGCGTTAAATATCATTGCATTGTACATTACTCTTTAAACGAAAAACAATCCTACATAAAGATCTATGTTACTATTTTTCTTTGAGTTTTACATAGTTGCATTAAATTAATAGTTTATATTTTATCGCAAGTTTAATACATTACTTTTTAAAATAGGAAGTAATGTGTCAAACAAAACTTACTTATATAATTCTACCTCAGTTTTAAGTAGAATTTCCTTAAAACATTTTCCTTGATTTTTCTGTTAACTAAATATATGCTAATATTAGAAAGCTAAAGAGTTTGTTTGTTTGTTTGAGTGCGCTAATCTAAGGAATTACTGGTTCGAATTGAAATATTCTTTTTGCATTGGGAAGTCCAATAATTGAGGGGTATTTTTTAAATCAGATTGACCGAAGTATTTGTAATTGCAAATTAAATGTTTAATTAATAGTTTAGTTCTATGAATTCCTAATAGATGGCAGGATAAGTTTAGTTCTATGAATTCCCAATAGATGGCGGGGTGAGTTAACTTATTGAGAGGGCACTGGCCAACGTGTCGATAGCTGTGAGGAACCATGCTGATGCTACGCTCTTGTGGTCAGCAAAATGATTTTCGAATGTTTTTTTTTTTCGATATTCAGGTTCATAATTTGATTTTGTAGGATTTTTCTATTAGGTTTCGCTTTCCTTATTTTTTCAACGTTTTTTTTTTTTTTTGGTTATTATAGTTGATGATAGTTACTTATCTAAGGCAATAATTTGATTTGTCGTATAGTTCAATTGTAATTGTTCTTTATAACGTTTTTATCATAGCATTGTTTATTTGGCGAAGCATTTTAAATTTCAGGAAAAAAAAACGCTTCACTCACTAAAGGGAAAGGTTATGGTAGCGTGGTTTCTTGGCACGCTCAGCGATGAACAAAACAGTTGAAGGATTATTTTGAGTTTTAAACCTAATGTTATACTTTTTATGTGTTTTAGCGAATAGTTTTAAATTCCAAAGAGACTCTAATAGGTTTTTGAAAATGTATGTACGCATTTTAGTTGAAGAAAAATAATCATTTCACATCATAAGGGATGGAAGGGATCGTGGATTTTTATTTAACTCGACGGACTTCCTTTAAAGTCTTAGCTCGGTCATCGCCGTGCAGGTACTGCTAAGGCTAGATAAAGAAATGGATATTATTGTATAAATGATGTAAGACTTTTATTCATACATGACTTAACATACATAAATGTAATGACCAAGTCGTGTAAGTGCTGGTAAATATCGATTAGTGTACACATAAGGCAGAAAATCATTTTTGTTCGAAAAAATATTATGATTTATTTTACATATTTTAGAGCCTGGTTTGGTTTGAAAAAAAAAAAAAAATGTACAGTGGACAAACTATGCTCTTTCCGGGTGTCGAAATATAGTTTACCATAAAATATGTTTTCATATTACATTAATGTAATAAAAGAAAAAAAAACATTATCTTTATATGTGAACTTCATTCCTATTCAGATGACAGAGGGAGCGTTTACTTACTGTAAAATCAATACTAAAATTACTACATACATGTAAGACACGTGTAGTAAGAACGTTTATGTGATTTGAAAGGCATTTAGTCGAACTTTTAAAACATCAGAAATATTTCGTAATTGGAGCATTTTACTTTGAAATTTATTTCACTTAGAAGAACTGGTTTTGCTGTAAGATTAAAGAAATACTATTGTTGGATGTTTTTGTGATTCATTAAATAAGCATTAGGTTTCATTTCCCTTATTTATTTATTTATTTTTGACAAAATACTCGATTTATGAATATTTTCCACACATAAGTAAAAATTACCAGCTGTACAGTTAAATAGATTTGGGTTTTAAATTTACAACAGGGGCAGTATCGTATTATGTATTCGAAACAGATGCAGAATGAAGTGAAGGTCTTGTTAAAACAATTAAATAAAGAATCGCAATCGTCAGCGCATTATGTTGAAAACTATGAATAAGTTTTTTCTCTCTTTTTTTTTCTTTTTACTTCCTTTTACAAAAAAGGAAGTATTGCATTCTGCCGTGTGCAGGTAAAGGGCAGTAACTGCAAAATTTTCATTTTTCATTTTTTTGCATTTTTGCCATCTATTGTACGTTATCTTTATTGTACAAGCTCGCTTGTTTGGTTTCCGCTGAAAAAAAGGCGCGGAAAGAGCATCTAATTCCAACATTTCCCTATCGTTAGTATTGAATCCACCACACGTTTATTCAAAGATCTCGAAAACTCATTTCTGCAGATACTGCCGTTTATCTGCACACGGCAGTATTCGCGAAAACAATTTCACTCAAAAATCGGCCTTAATTTCTATTTTGCACACGTCGATATATTCCTAGGAACGTATAGACTCCCGAAATATCCATTTTGACGATCCCTGAGTTAATTACAACGAGTTTTCTCATGAAGTCTGTATGTACGTATGTATGTGCGTATGTGCGTATGTGTGTATGTATCTCGCATAACTCAAAAACGGTATGTCCTAGAAAGTTTAAATTTGGTATGTAGATTCCTAGTGGGGTCTAGTTGTGCACCTTCCCTTTTGGTTGCAGTCGGATGTTAATAAGGGGTTCTTTTGCCCCTTTTTGGGTGCAAATCATTGTTAATTTCGATGTAAACTCAAGTGGTGTTATAATTTGGCGGACATATGGCGATATATTGCCAGTCTTTTAATTGCCATGTTTTTTCACCAACTTGGCGACAAATTTGGCGATTTTTTTTTAAAAACTGGTTTTGATTTGGCCATTGTTGGTGATATTTAAAGAGTGAACTACTGAATCACATTATTATTGGTAACAATGGGAAAATGACATTAAATTGGAGTAAAAGGAAGTCATGTGATGCACACATCAGCTCGTTTTTTCCAAACGCAGCAAAGTAATCCAAAGAAAGAAGCAAATAAAATATGAAAATTACTCAGCTTGCTAAAATATTTTAAAACGTAATAAAATGATTGACAAAATGTTTTAAAATTTTTATATAGGCGTTTTTCGTCCTTTTAAAAACTTTTTTAATTAATGTCGCTAACCTTTTTTTCTGCCAGCTTATAAAACCGTACTCCACAGATGCTTGCGACAAAATTTCATTAGCTATAACTGTAAAACGAATTGTATAATTTTACGTAATTGTTTTTTTCAACTATGAAAGTACACAGACAGCAAGTCGGTGTGACATTTTTTTAAGTTTTTTTTCAAATCGATCGGGAAATGCAAACTATTATGAAGAAAGAACAAATCACACAAACAGATTTATTTACGATTTCTTTAAATTTAAATACATTGAAAAAAATATGCGTAAGTAAATTCAAAGTCTACGCATAAAAACTAAATTTTACTACTTATAGCCAGTGAAATTATTCGTAGTCTTCCACGCAGCAACGTCATTGCTGAAATCCAAGATTCATTGAGCCATTAAGCCATTCCATTAAATCTATCAAATGGGTAAGACTCAAATTCGCATCACTTGCTTTTCACCCGGAGTGATGGAAAAGATTCCCTGTGTGTGTCGCCACCTCTCTTTAATTATATGTCTGTCACTCAAAGACAAGTGCTCTGTCTATCCGGTCGTTACATCCAATAACGTTGCCAAATAGAAAAGTCTTCTGTTATACAGTTGCAGATCGAAAATGGGATGTTTGGTTATCGATAGATATATTTTTTGTGTAATTGCATACTACCATCTCTAACTTTATAAACATCAAAAATTAAAAAAATGTTAAATTGATTTTATCCTTTTCTCAGAAATAATCCTTTCAAGAGAGTAAATCGAAAATGAAGCGTTTTGTCTTACGATCTCTTTTAATCTAGCTATTAACTTTCACTAAAAGGACCGTAAATTCTTACGCAAATTTCAACTTCAAATTTTTATATTCTGCTCTACTTCTTCACGATTTTCTAATCTTTAATTCTAATTATTACATGGTTAACTTATATGAGCTATGTAAAAATACTTATCAATAATAATTTTTTCCTCATAAATAATTTACCTATCCTGTCGTTTTTTGATCTCTATCTGCTTTTTTTCAGAATTATAACAGAAATGCCTTATAAATTTGACAGACATTGTGAACTTAACAACTGAGCTTGAAATTAATTTATTTCTCAAATACCAGGTCAATAGACATGTGGTCATTAAACCACGGGTTCTCCAATATCTCTGGGAAATATAATTAAAATTAGCTAGTTGTGCTATTTCTAAAATTAATTTTAGTTAGAAAAAAAATTAACTACTTTTTAGAGCAATTTACAATTTTAAGAATAGTAGAGTAGATGGATCAGTAAATGAATATTAAAGAACATTTCAAATTTCCATAATATACTTCAAAATTAACATATGGATAATGGCTAAAAAATTACAAATGTAATTATTTTAAAAAAAATGTGAGAACTTCGATTACCTAGTGCATGAACGCTCCCAATCAGTAGACAGGAGAAGCCCATTATTTTCTAATTTTATTTTCGGAAAATTAAAGAAGGAAAACACTATTGCCAATTAATCTACAAACAGAATATCTGATTTTTTTTTTTTTTTTTTTTTTAAAGAAAAGTGCTGTTGATTTAGAGAAATGTGTTCCTCCATTGATTGTTCAACTACTTTTAGTGGTAACACTGTAAAAAAGATTCATAAATGTTTCTGGAAAATAATGGGCGGCTGATGTGCCCAATTTCTTCCAGTAACAAATCTTGGAAAAATCAGGGACGTTTTTCGCTTGAAGTCAGTAAACTTTCTGAAATTAACCTTGAAACTTTCTGAAGAAGTGCGAAATCTACCCTGTTATAACCAGTCAATGTCTCTAGAACCTTCTAGAAAATTTAAGTAGGTTTAATGTAATTGATTAGAACCTTCTTGATTTACGAAGAAGGCTCCATAAAAATCAGAGCGACCACCGCCAAAGCTATGCAGGAGGGAACCAAGCATATCTCTTGCCTGCAATTCCTGCTGCTTTGCAAAGCTGTAGCTATCCATTGACTTTTTCGCTCTCACGAGGAGAATACTCAATCTGGACAGACCGTAAGCAACCTTAGGCCGATACACTTAATAAACACCCTCATTCAATCTTTAAACTGGTCTGCACACGTGCAACTTGTAGCGATTCAGAGAACTTTTTTGTGAAGATACTTTTTTTTTACGGGGAAATAGATGAAAACGTTTAAAACCCCGAGATGTTCGATGGAAATAACTAGTAACGTTTCGGAATTTTTTTACAGTGTAGCAGTAAAGGGGAAAATTTTTCACCGTTTCATTGCATTATTTTCTTTTTTTTAGACAGGAGAACCCCATTATTTTCTAATTTTGTTTTTGGAAAATTAGAGACGAAAAACACCGTTGCCAATTAATCTACAAACAAAACATCTGAAACCTTTTTTTTTTAAGGAAAAAAAAAATACTGTTTATTTAGAGAAATGTGTTCATCCACTGATCTTTCAACTACTTTTAGTGGTAATGTAAATGGGAAAATTTTTTCCCCTTTTTATTGCATTGTATTTTTTTTTTGTTTATATATATTTTTAATAATAATATAAATTAGTGTAGTTACATTTCAATCATGAATTTCAAAACTCAATTTTCCGGAAAAAATACATTTTTCTCTAGTTTCAGTAAGCAACAGGAAATTACTTCGAAACAAAAGCAATGGATGGAACGACTCTCAGATCTTTAAATTTAAACTTCAAAACATGCTTTTCCTCTTATTTGCGAAGAACCCTTACTTATCTTTCTGAATAAAAAGCTTGTCTAGGCGATCAAAGCTGGCGATTGTCATGCAGAAGAAGGCTTCAAACCCATTGGATGAGGACACTTAACATCCTTCCTAAATTCACAATCCCAGCCACATGGTCGTTTGCTCAATCGGGATTTTGGATTTTGTGTCCTAACTTGGTGGGGGAAGTTTTGCCTGTTGAGAAGCGATGTTGGAGGATAAGTCCTGGTTCGTGATCAGAAAAACATTGAATTGAAAAACAGAGGGAAATGGAGGAAGGATCATGATATGTGTCGCAATGGATGATGTTACACATTGAAAGAATGAAAAGTATATTTTTACGAATAATAAATCAAAAATTGTATTAAATTCCTTGCTATTATCACCATTATTATCATTTTCATTATCATCCTTAACATTACTATAACCATTACATTGTCAGTATTAATGCTCTAAAATTATGTTTTTTTTCTAATCTTTTCAAATATAAACGAGGATAAGCAGGACTGCTAAATCTCAAAATACAGTGAATAGATTTAAACAAAATCTGGTCTGAAAGGGCTAACGATCAGTTGCGTCATTACAAGGCAGCGGGAACATTAAAAGGGGAGTGTCACTTTCTGAGGTGACCCTCAAAATGGGATTTAAGAGATTATAAAAAAATATAATTTATTCAATTCTGAAAATCCCCCCCCCCCAAATATATCTTAAATATTTTTGATGTATTTTTCAGCTAAAATAGAGCACAATATCGAAAGAAATAAGTTGTTTGGTGGTGTTACTTATTTATATGTGTTTTATACTTGGCTTTGGAGGGAAACTTTAGCCTCACCTCCAGAATATAAATTTGTTTTTGAAAATTGGAAAAAACTCAATATTAAACATTTTTGGAGGGGGGGTGCAGTGCCGCTACAAAATATTGCCCTGGATGACACCTGTACTAGGGACGCCAAAGGTCCTGAAAATAGCAAAGTATCAAATTGTTTAGAGTGGGTCACACAATCGTAACTTTTTTTTTATGTATAACTACTTAAATAGGTGGAACAGAAGAATAATTGTTTTGAGTTATCACTTTAATTTTTCTAATTACTTCAAGGGTAGAGAGGAAAGATTTTTTTTCCATTTATCCTTGATTTAAAGCATCTTAAGGACTAAAACAAATGTTTACATGCGAATATTACAGGCTTGGTTAAAGAACTAATAGTATTTCGTTTGTACTGCCTATCAACAAAAGTGACCCTCTGATAGTTAAAAAATATTGAGTATCCGTATAAAAGATACAAAGGAAATATATTTAATAGTTATAACATATACTATTAATGTAACTCTTCTTTATGTACAGCTTTGGGACATATGACGAGTTTTTGTTACTCTTGTGTCAATAAATTAAAGTTTCATCAAAAAAAAAAAAAAAAAAAGTCACGTTTGAAGCTATTTCAAACTCGTTGTATACCTTGGAATAAAAAAAGTGATCAATTTGCACCTCATACAGAAATTCATACAAAAACTCACTCTCACGTTAAATTGACGATCTTATTGCTAGGCTAGAACGCTAAAAAATAACACGATTAATAGGTTGCGATATAGTAAGTGAAATTAATTTTTCCTATTAAGAAGTTTTATTATCAGACACTTATTTTGGAACTTCTACGTTTACATTTTCGGGTATTATCCAGTAACAGCTCTCTTGCAGAGAATTTGCAAATTCATTTTTGAAAAATGTTCTACCTCAGTTGTATGCGATGTTAATCCTTTTTTACACATTTTTTTTTGGTTCACGCATTCTTATATAGATATTTTTTTTCAAATTCAATCGAAATATTTTTCTTTAATTTTATTTATGATGTTTTTACTCTCTTTATTTGTTTATTTTTTAAAAAAATTAATGAATGATCTGGTTGGGATTCTACTAACACTGTTAAAGCGTAATCTATTGACACATTTTTACGGCATTAATTCAAAATTAACAATGATACCGGTCGCAAAAATAAGTTTACAAAGAAATTAATAAATAAAAGATTTTCTAAATGAATTTAAATCATTTTTATTTAATTCAACAGCGTTTACGACCAAATTTAATTTACAATAGTAAAATTTTTAATTCGCTTTTGAAAATAAAATGAATTTAATTTGTTTCGTATGTTGCTTTATAAAGACTCAAATCATTTTCCTGAACATTTGAATACTATTTTATAAAAGTAAACATCACATATAGCATGCTCTTTCTCAAACAAAATCAAATCCTCTTAACAAAATCACAACAATATTTATTTTCATAAATCTGTGTAGATTTAAAGAATAATGTTTTTCCCTTGAACTTCACTTTTAAATAACATTTAAAGAAACAAAACATATTTTTCTCATTTTCTAAGCATTAAACAAAGTGAAGATTCGAGTAGAATTAGCCTGAAAATATTGTTTATTCACATCTGAAACAGCAAAACAATTTTTCCTGGCGAAATGAAAATAATCCTTTAAAAGAAGTATCTTTGATTATTTTTTAAATGTATTTGAAAATTCAGCGCTTTTTGCAACAGGAATTATTCCGCATAGTTGTGGATGAAAAAAACAATTGTTTGATCCTTTATTTTTATGATCATTAGGATAGAAAAAATATGAACTGCATCAGCGTTGTTTGTTGAAATAGTTATTAAGTTTGCCATTTTGACAGATGTACTATTAAGGACATCGAACATAAGGAAACATTTTACAAATAAAATGCGTAACGTTGTGCGAAAAGTTTAAAACATTATAAAAACGGTAAAAATGCACAAAAATAAAAGCAAATATTGTAGTGTATAATTACAATTATTTTTCAGTCCTCATTCCCTCTTATACAAAAATTAGAAAATTATTGCCGTCTTAGCAATATGCTGCGGTAAAATGGACGTAAATCTATGAAATCTGTATGCAGAGGATAATGTTTGGTTCTTGTAATAGTTTTTAAAACTTTTACGATGGACAAAAAAATATTTTTTAAGAAAGAATTTACCAACTTACTATTTTACTATTTGCAAAAGAAGCATTTCTTCCTTTTTTAATACTTGTATTAGTATATTTAATGTAGCGTTAACATTATTCAAAAGGAGAGGTTTGAAAATGAAATTGTAGTTCTGGGTGAGTTTCTTTCTGGACCAATATTATGGGGGTGGAAAATGCAACAGTTGTTATTTTTTAACATTATAAAGGTGTAAAGAAGAACTGTTACGCTGGGGACTCTAGTGAAAACGTTCCTTAAAAACAAAATAGGAATTTATTCTCAATTGCTAAACGCAAAAAATTCCGATAGAATTCGAGAACAATTCAAATTGAATAACATACAAATTTCTTTGCTTCTTCAATAGAAAAAAGTGAGCTAATTTATAACTAATGTAACTGTTAGATGCAATTTTTTGTGTACTAATCTCCATTGTCTCAACTGTTGTTTTCTTTAACTCGATGATAAGTTAGGCGTTCTTTCAGAATGTATGTTTTGTATATATTTCATTATTGTTAGCTTTTCACCGCATTAAAAACTTTTCTCCACAGTTATTAAGCATGTTGAAATTAGCATGTTGGTCTTCATTTAAAATTAAATTTAATTGACAAATGTGCGGGAGGTTTATATCAAACTAATCTTAATTACTCTTTCAGACACATTACCGTCAACGAACAAGTTGTTGAAAATCCAACCTTTTTTTATTATTAATGTGCTTGTTGTTGTCATGTCGTAGTTAGTGAATATACTAAGCAAAATCTTTCTTGAAACTACAGGTAAAACCTTGCCGCTTTTCACCTCTTTTAGGGTGTCTGCACCATCGTTTGATCGTTATTACTTAGAAAGCATTATTTTTATTTTAAAAAAAGTTAAAAAACACAATATATTATCACATTACTTACAATTTAAAAAAATATTTGCACTTTGGAGTGCAACTTAGTTGACAAACTTTGTTCCACCAATTCTTTATTTTTATTTTTGCTGCTCACCTTACTTAAGATCAAAATTGGTGAAGGGAAAAGTTGAAGTAAAAAGTCTGATGCTAACTTCGATCGATGGACGATTAGTTGCGACAGTGAAAACTACGGAAAAGTTTTTTACATGCTGGAACAATATAATATAAAACCTTTATAAAGTAATTTTAAACTACTCAACAATATATAACAGGAATCTTCAAAGAAAAAAAAATCAAGGAAAGTATATAACGGAATGAACTATGATCTAAATCCTCATTGGGCAAGGTACCGAACTCAGGTTTGATGTGATTGCCTTTGATTGGTCTTTTCTTGAAGTGGGCACGTAATGCATATTCTCTTCATTCTTAAAATGACTTATGATTGGCACCTTAGCACGGAAACACATCATTTGTTAGCCTTTGAAATATTTCCGTTTCGGTTAAAGTTTTTTGAATAGTGAAACTTTTCTCCAACTTCTGTGGTGAGACTGGCTAATTAAGTGCTGTTGGTGTTGTTTCTAATCTCTAGTTGGCATGACAGAAACTCAAACCAACTCCATGAATCCAAACTCCCCAGAAAATCCAAAAAATTAAGAGGTTTGAAAAACACCTCGCCCAATTTATAATTGATGCAATTAAGAACATACTGGGGTGAAGCCTAAACAATCTTACACTTGTAGAAATGCTTAAAAACTGTCTGTAATTGTTCAAAAGAGAGATACCTCAAATTTTCACTGATAAAACGGAAAATACTAATCTTCTGGTACCTGTTGACCCTTAAAAAATCTAGCACAATCAGGACGCTTTCTTGAAAATCAATCGTGATTCAGAGACAGTCTCAACAAATCTCTATTGTTTTTTTTTCTATGAGCAAGTGTACAACGTACTTGTATAGGTACTTTGTGAAAGTAGCGGCATTATGGTTAATGCAAACGTTTTCAATAAATACTTTAAGTGAAATTTATTTTCTTTTTCTTTCTTCAGAAAATTGGAGTGCTTTAAAATAGAATATTTAGCAACACAAATTTTACAAAAAATGAGCAATTGATGAAAATTATCTTCATCATACCATTCATCACTGACTTGGGTTTCCAATCCCGAAATCCCTATCCCGAATTCCCGGGAGATCCCGCATGATATTTAGCGGGATTAATCCTACGGAATTAAGAGCCAAATCCCGTGGGATTTTCAGACATGCAGTTTTTTTTCTGCAAACGTTTTCCAACTTTTTACCCGTCTAAAACGACTATTTTTAAAAGCAGCATCGGAGCAAGAAGAGTAAGAAAGCATTGCGTTTCATATGATGAACGGTGGATTTACCGTTTAAGAACACAATAAAAATTGAGTATATTTTTCTGTGAATGAATTGATATTCTCATTCGAGGTTTCAGTTCTCATACGTTCAGAAATTGAGAAAATGCGTACAATTTAAAAACAATTTCGAAAACTATCACTAAAATTTAACATATAGAAAATTTCGCTTTAGAAAAAATAGGGAAAGTGTATTACAGATAGCAAAACCCGGTGGGGTAGCCCTCAATGCAATGACGGAGAACTTGTGTAAGCTTAAGGAATACACGTAAAACCTTTTACTTAAAAAACGCACAATATTTTTCTCCAAAGAAGAAAGCAATGTAAAACCTGCCTTTATTTGTATACTCAGCACGACTCTAAACGAAGCGACAGAAACTTAGATGAAACACAGGATAACTCGCATGATAGTGCAGTAAGTTAAGCTTAAGCTAAGTTTCTGAATGTATCTTTCAAGCGAGAGGTAAAATTAGCGAAGTTATCTAAAACTTTTACTGAGATTAGGACTTGGTGAGACCACGCAGCACTCAGCCCTTGCTGCAATGAATCAAACGCACTGGTACAATGACAAACGTTAATGAAGCCACAAAGGTATTTTCAATGCAAGTTAAATTGGATACAGTAAAACACACATCCAATGCACATCGTTTTTTAACGAAACTTACTGTTCTTGAGCAAAAAATAAGCATAAGAAAAAAAAATCTACTTCATTAAATCTCCACAGTTATTTAATCTCAGAAAAACAAACTGCAGTGGAGCCACGGCACGTGATTCCACTGCAAGCGTATTATTTTTGAAGCACAAATTCTATCTAATTCCATACGAGCACTGTACGTTTTTAGAAAACACTCTTGCGTATTAAACAATAATTACTGATTGGATTCTGACTTTGTAGTGCTCTGCAATTGGTGTACTGAATCCAAAAAACTACTAATTCAAGTAACAAAAGCAGTCCTTCCTAAAAAGCACAGTTTTTCTATTTTTAGAGAAATAAAGTCAATCCCGCGGGATCCTGAGATCCCGCGAGACTGGCTCCTTACAACCCCGAAATCCCGCAGGACTGAAATCGGCACGGGATTGGAAACCCTCTGACGTAGATATTCCAGTGCATAAATTCAAGATTCATTGAACTACGCCTTTAGCCATTCACTTCATCGAGCTTAACTCAACCAAATGGAAAATATTCAAATTCGTATTTACTTGCTTTTCAGCGCGAAGATAGAAAATATTCTCAATGTCGCAGCTTCCTTTAATTATATGCCCGTCATTCAAGTAAGAGCTCTGTCTGTGCGGTAGATGGATCCAATAGCGATACCAAATAAGAGAGTCGTCAGTTACCGATTCGTGAACGGTAAAGTAAATGTTTACTTTCAGCAACATAATCACAAAAATATAAAAGATTGTTACATTTGTTTACGTTCTTGGAAAAACATAATTAAATATTATGTGCACGTAATGATTTATTTTTATCAAAGAATGAAACCGTACTTAATATACTTTTCAAAAAGTTAGCAATACTTTTGTTTTAGATTTGAAACAATTTAGAACATTATAATGCATTATTGTAAATAGTGCATCTGTCGAAAAGGTTAAACCAATTGCTATTATGCACAGTTACTTCAACCTAAAAAGTTACTTCACAGAAATATCACTTTATAAATAACTAGTAGTACCCGAGCAGCGATGTCCGTGCTAAAAATTTAATGGAAGTTCGTTGAATAAAAAGAATTGATGCCCCCTCCGCCTCTGATGTGGAAAAATCGTTTTTCTTTGTATAAAATGCGTACACACCTTTTCAAAAAAAAAAAAAAAAAAACTATTAAAGTTTCCTTGGAGTTTAAAACTTTTCGTCAAATCATTAAATTAGATTTACAGTTGTTTTAAAACTTTAGCGAGTGAAGTGGTTTTTACTGCAATTTAAAATATTTCGCCAATTAAACAAAAAAAAAAAAAAGACATCAAATAATACCTTTCAAAAGTAAAAATAATTCTGCAGCTCTTTTGTTTATCGCCAAACTTGCAGAGCAACCATGCTATCATAATCCATCCGTCTAACGAAAAAAAAAAACATCCCGTGGAACATTCAAAAATCATCGTCAGAAAAAAAGAAGAAAATGTCGTACATTTCACTCGGATAAAAACAAATCAAGAGATTCTTTTCTTTCAAAACAATGAATTACATTAACGGTTGCCTTAAAACAATAATCCTAGACTGAACTGCTCAGCGCCTACCGGAACACAGCCCTTTTGCGAGTGAAGCGGATGTTTTTTCTTGAGCAATAATAAATATTTGGCCAAACAAACAAAAAGGTATAAAATCACATTAACAGCAGCGTTTAAATCTTTATATATTAGGAGCTGCGTTGCCCGGTCTACCTTGAGAACAAAAATTGTGTCAAGTGACATAGATTCAAGAATTAATTAAAAGAATAACTTAAATAAAAGAAAAAAAAGCACTATGCAAAATTACCCTTCCAAACAATGACGACAGATATTGAAATACTTTTAAGAAATTAAAATGCGAAAGATGGATTTCAAAAGCGTAAACATGTAAACATGAAATAAAATAAGTTTAAGAAATCAGATGCAAAATAGGAAAATATACCATGGATTCAAAAAGCGTAACCATGGAAACGCGAAAATAAAATGGTTGACAACCTGAATCAAAATGACATATTTCGAAATTGATTTAAAAACGCTTGTAACTTTTTTTTCCTTTGAAGATAGAAGTTAATTTTTTCGACCAAAGGTCGAGAGAGATCTGGAGTAAAAAATATCGCTTTTTCCAATGCTGTCAAAAAGAAAACTGTGGGACAATTCCTTCACTTTTATTGATAGATTTAATAAAGAAAGTAGTGCCTAAATATCAGCTAAGCCTAAAAAAGTTCGAGCTAAAAACGCAAATTACTCCCACCGTGCTTAAATTAGAGCATTGTAATAAATTGTTAAGAACGCA
The DNA here is from genome assembly GCF_026930045.1 of Uloborus diversus. NCBI lineage: Eukaryota > Metazoa > Arthropoda > Arachnida > Araneae > Uloboridae > Uloborus > Uloborus diversus. Next base: position 31,364,755 of record NC_072734.1, on the reverse strand, counting down.
GAAAATTCTACCCTTTTTAACGATATATAATATTAATATATGCAAGTAAATTTTCACCCCTTTAATAGCCAATAATAGGCAGTTTACGTGAAACTTGGGCCTAAATTTGAATTTAAAAAAGAAGTATTTATCGGATTTTTTCGAATTAAAGCCTGTGTTACTCAGTAAGAAAGCACCTTTCATATAGTGAAAGAATTTTTCAAATAGGTGCAGTGGTTCCGGAGATTACCTCGAAGATATAAACACACAAAAATCCGCCCTCTCTCTTTATAATATTAGTAAAGATTTTACTTTGCTTGGCTGTAAAACTGCTCAAATTGTAGTAAATAAATGAATTCCTTTGAGCAGGGAAGTAAAAGCAAATAACGAAAGTTTTGTAGCCAAAAACTACAGTTTACTGAAGATGTCTTTACATTCAAAACCTCGACGATTTACATTGAAAACTGTTTTCCTTGAACCCCCGAAAAACATGTCTGCAGTAATCGGTCATTTTGGGCTAAAAAACGTTTATTTCCTTTTAACTAAAAATGTACTCAGTTCTGTACTATTGTCAAGGTATTCCGTGCACAAACCGCTTAAAATTTTAACTGAAACATAAAACAACTTGATATGAGGCAGTGAGAAGCAAAGGGATTTAAGTATCGAAATAAAAGATTTGGAGATAACCAGTACAAATGGTAGGTTTATTTTCCCTCTGTTCTGGAGCAAGAGATGGTACTAGTAGCCATGGTAGGTGCTGTTATACAGCATGATTTAGAAAACAATTTCAACGAAGGCCTACCTAGGACAGCAACTTTAAATGCGTTTTACTCAAAACTTGAAAATGTCCGCTATCATCCTTTTGCTTCTCACTGCCTCATATGTATGCTCATGTTTTTTCGTGACCAGACTAAGATAAGTATTTGTTTAGTTGCCCTAATTTTTTTAAAAAATAATATTTTTTGTCCTAAATATTGATTTTGATTTGCCAAGAATATAAGATTAATAAATTTTTATTTGTCCTCACTTGTTCACAGTTGCAGTCAAATAATTTAAAGCAATTTTTTGAATTTACATAAAATGAAATTCTTCATTTTTTTGTACAAATTATGTACGTTCACTGGCCAACAAATTAGAAACCAGTGATCTATATTTTATTTGGCCACCTTTTACATGGATAACTTCTCTGATTTGTTTGGGCATCCGTTATAAAGGTTCTGGAGTGAATTTACATATAGAGCATTGGCTATACAGATTTTTATATGTTGTAAATGAGATGGAGGGGGAGAGGGCTCTGTCGGATGCGTCTTTCCACCATATCCCACACATTTTCAATGGGGTTAAGATCCGGGCAATGCGGTGGCCAAGGAAGATGTTAGAAGTCAGACTAATGCTCAGCGAACTACTTTTGAACACTTCTGGCACGATGTATAGTTGCATTATTGATCATGAAGTATCCGTCGCCATCAGGGTAAAAATGCAAAATTGCAATAAGCACTTGATCTGCCAGTTTATCTAGGCATCGCATGGCGGTTTGTTTTCCCCCAAGGAACACCAGAGCACCACTTCCATGCCAGCAGAACATGCTCCATATCATGATACTTTCTACAGACCCTTGCACAGTGCGAGTAAGGCAAGAAGTTCCTCTCAAAGGTTTCAAATTCATTGGCTAGTGAGTGTATAGTAAATAATCAAATTGTTTCAGAACAAAAAAAAGTTACAACTTAGTATATACCTAACTGTCCATGATGGCAATATATTTTTAAGCGTTTTGAGAGTCAAATAAGATTATTTAAGTCAATGTTAAGAAAATTACCCATAACTTCCATTATTCCTCATTTCTATTATTCTCCAATTTATAAGAACACCCGATTTAAGTAGAACACAAAAAATTTTCATTACATTATGAAAGGAATTACAGAATGAGGTTGAAAGTTTTCATTGCTAACATTTAAAGATTCTGGTTGAAATCAAATCGTGTGTTGTCGCAACAAATGTACGTTGATCCACCTTAACTCTTGTTGTGCATCAAGCCGGGGGAACACTGCACAATAATTTTCTTTTAGGAACTGCTTGATAAAATGCCGTACTCAATTCCAAACTGGTGAATTTTCCGGAATAATTCTGTGATATTGCACAGTATTAGCTATAAATTTCAAGAAAACTCAATACAGTTTTTAAAAAAAAATTAGAAGCAAATTACACACAAAATATCTTCAATAATATGCATTCACAATTTGCAACAAAAATGTGTCAATCTAGTAAAATGTACAACAGTTTAATTTATTATTTATTTTCATTTATCTGAAAATCGGAAAAACAGTTTTTCTAAAAAATATTACTATACGTAAAGGCTATAGTACGATGTGAAACAATTACTTACTTACTAACTAACTAGAGGCTAAATATCTTCAATGATATCTTAATTTACAATTCGCAGTAATTAAATGTGTCAGTGCAACGAAATAAACTGCAATTTCATGATCTATTTACTTTCACTGACGTTCGACATTTATTAGCTGTTGAAAGCTTCGATAACTTCACTATTCAGCAGCTGCGATTATTGGTCATAACTAATCAAAATCGTAGTACTAGTAACTACAAATTTATAAACATTTTTTGTTTTGTTTTCATCTTTCCTGAAATCCAATCTCACGATTGTACAATTAGATTGCATGTATGGTATTTGAAATTTGTGAAGTCGGATATCACGCCCGACTTAAGCATCAACTTTTTTTTTAATTTTATGCTGACTAAAAAATTAAAGACCTCATGCCTCAATTCATGTAGTTTCAGTAGCTGCGTAAAATCTAGTATGACACAAAACTACGGATTAAATTTTTCTTTAATAATAATAATAATAATAATAATGTTATAATAATGATGATAAATTGCAACTTTGGAGCTTTTAACGTTGATAGCCAGACAATTCGCCCCCACTCCATCAGGTAAAATACCCCATTAGAATTAGCATCACCAAACTTGTTATAATGAGCAAAAATTATTTTAAATTAGCTAAATTAATGCGAATATATGCAAATCATAATTTGCGCAACGTATTGAAAATTCAAAACCTATTTAATTCTAGCAAAATTAAAATAACGAGCTGATGTGTGCATCACATGACTTCCTTTTACGCTAACTTAATGATAATAGTGCTTTGGAATTGGAGTAAGCAAATAAACACTTTAAATATTTTCACCCCAAGTTTGTTGCGAATCAAAGCAAAAAAAAAAAAAAAAAAAAATACACAAATTAATTTTCCCTATATTGGCAATTTTAATGTGATTCAATCGTTAACTCTCTAAATATCGCCAATAGCGGCCAAATTAAAACCAAATTTTAAAAAAAAACCGCCAAATTAGCGAAAAACTTGGTGACGAAAAGCCTGGCGATATATTGCCAAGTGTTTGCCAAATTATAACACCAATTGAGTTTGCATTGAAATTAACAATGATTTCCTCCCAAACAGGGGCAAAAGACCCCTTTGAAACATTCGAATGCAACCAAAAGGAATGGTGCACAACTAGATCCCACTAGGAGTATACGTACCAAATTTCTACTTTCTAGGACATACCGTTCTTGAGTTATGGGACATACATCCGCACAAACGCACATCCGCACATACAGGGGCGGACTGGTTGACTTTGGCTCGGTCGGCAAAATAATATTTTGGCTCACCTCTGTAAATTAAAAAAGTTAAATTAAACAGTGCCGAATCTCGATTCTTTCGAGGTCGAGCAAAGGCATTAAACTACCGTTAATTCCCATTTTCCTTTGTTAAATCAAATTTTATTTAAGTTCAAAAAAAAAAAAAAAAAATGCGAAAAGTAAAATAAAGCTAACATTGACAGATTTTTTGTGCCTTGAAAGAAGGATACTAATGGTAACAAGTCTTAAAAGAAAAGGCACATCTTTAGGCTGTAAACTGACAACATAGGAAAGATACAAGGAATGGGGGGAATCAGGAAAACCTGGAAATGTTTCAAAATATGTTGATCTATACAGACTCAAGGAGAAAAGAGTCTAATGGAGGGGTTCTAGTTCCCTTCAAAGCGATATTCTCAAAATTGATGTCAAAAACCGAAAATCTAGTTTTCGGTAACGTTAGAGGAGAGGGAAAAAAGGTCCCCCCCCCACGATTTTTTGTTTTTTGTTTTTTTCCCCCCAAAATTGAAGTCTACTTTTATCTATCTTTGTTTACAATAGAATATTGGGGGCTCTTCCCTGAAATTCCCCGAAATGTGAAGTTTAAAAAGGTAATTCTGGCTACCTTTAAGGTATTACCCCTACCTCAAAAGGTTTTAATGGAACAAGGAAGCATCGGGGGCTCTCTACGAAATCTTTTCGACGCTGGAATATTAAAAAACTGGAAACTATTTTTGGTTACGTTAAAGAGAGAAAGAGGCTCAGTGGTCTTATTTGGCGTCATTTCAAAACTGAAGTCTACTCGACCCAATTTCCAACTACATTTAGTTACTATAGGAAATCTGGCGACTCCTTCGGAATTTTTCAATTTTTAAAATTTTAAAAACATAATTTTGTAAACTGTTTGGAATATTAAAAGGAAAGGGGACAGGTTTCCCTAGTAATTTTTTAGCACGGCGCCTCAAAATTTTTTAGCAAGGCGCCGTGTCCTTCTGCCTTTGAGCTAACCTTTGACTCTCCTTGCCTCTTAAAAGTTTCAACACAACTTCACAGAAGCAAAATTTTTTTCGAAAGAAAGATTCACACAAGCCTGCCCTTGAAACGTCTCGCACTCGTTTTAATCACTTTTCCACATGAATCTGATTGGAATATATCTGAATGTTTTTAACATTTTTAAAACTAAACATCAAAAATATTTTCAATACAGTAGACCGTCGTTTTACGCGAGATTATTTTACGTGGTTTCTATTATACGCGGTTTAAGATTTGACACCTTTATTTTCAAAATCCTAACTCTTAAAGATTGCAGATTACACTTATTAAACTGCATTTTGGCGTGTTAAATAACCGAACTTGGGCCGCTAGAGACATTTTATGCGTTTGGTTCCAGAGCTCTTTCCAGAAGTAAAGTTATTAAACTCACACAGTTCAGAACTCACTGAACGAAGAGCTTTTAGGAGTAACGAAGGCGGCCAAAACCAACGAGGATACCGACGTCGGTGACACACAACCAAAAACGTTCACATTGAAAATTTTCATGAAGACAATAGAAATGGTCTTTCTGATTTGTTAGTGAAGGAAGATTCTATCATTGAAATGATGTAAGTGGTCATGGATGCGTTAATACTCTGCAAAGAATTACAGAGAAAAGTTCTTAATGACTGCCAAGAGACTATCATAGCCAGCCTATTTTTACTAACACAAAATTAATTTATGTTTTCTTTATGCATATTGTGCATAAATATCGATATAAGTATACACATTAAACTTACTATAAAATTTATCTTCATCATCACTAGAATGAATTTTTTTTTTCCATCTATGGAATCTAACCTCTATTTTAACACTATTATTAGGTCTCAATTTACGCGGCTTTGATTAAGGCGGCATTTTCATGGAACGTTACCCCCGCGTAAAACGAGGGTCTACTGTATATTAAAAATAATTACTATCGAAAACACTTCGATGACTTCGTACATTCTATCGAATGAATTTCGTATGCAGCTAGTGTACCAAAAAGTTAAAAAAAAGCATATTTTTTGGTTGGTTGATTTGATTTTAATGGCGCAAAAGCCTTTGCGGGCTATAATGCGCCAAACGATTCTTTGTTTTACGCTTTATCCTTTTATCTGAAAGTGCACTACCCCCTTTTTGGTCTAGGATAACTATAGTTTCCTCTGGGCATTTTTTTTCGGAAACTGAAATCAATTTCAGGCTATAGTGCAGATAAAAGGATTACGAGATTCTTCCACGGAAATTTATAAAAGTGAAATTTTAAGCTATCTTTAGTGACTTTAGGGAACGGCGAAAGTTCGAAGACTGTCTCGAAAATTTTCGGTATTTAAGTCTGAAAAACACAACTGAGGACCTTGATGCAAGAACCAGGCAAGTCCTGACTCATTCATTTTTGGTAAGACCAACAGATAACATTAGTGTCTAATAGAAACTATTATCTTTTCCACATTATTAACTACAAACAGAAGTCTGATCTTACATTTGTGTCCCGTTGGAGCACCAATCTAACATCTGTATTATTCACACGCAAAATTGAATTTAAAAAAAAGATAGAAATTAAAAATTTGGACTTGCTTGGTTTTTGCATCAAAGCCCTCAATTGTAGACAGTCGATTCTGAATTTTTCGAATTTGACGTTCTGAAAACACGATTTTAGGCTCGTTTGGAAACGACAGGAGGGGGGTGCGAGAGTTTTGGGATTCTCGAACCTTTTCTTGAATATATCTCTCGAACATAAAATATTTCTCGAATTAAAGTCAATTTCAAATTTTTTAGACTACTAAAGGGTTCAAGGGTGCTTTTTTGAGATTGAAAGCCCTATTTAAGCAATCTTTGAGAATGTAGAAGCGTCAGGATGTCCCCAGAGCGTTTTAGACTTTGAAGATTTTGAATGAAATTAAAGACTTAAAATGCGTACTTCTACGCTATGCTTGGTGACGTAAGAGGGAAGATTCTGAGACTTTCCTAGGGAACTTTTCGACATCGAGGCTTCAAAAAGAAATGTTCGGGAAGTGTGTGATGAGAGATTCAGAAGCTATCCCTTCTAAGTCGAAATTTTTCCTGTTTTAGATTCAGTTTATCGTAGTCCAGACTTGCTTTCCCGTATGCGATTCTGAGATGAAAGTAACTCTTAGCGATAAGTTACAATGGTCCAATGAAACCAACTGATAGCGTTTAGTTGAATCTATCACAACTAGCTTTAGTGAATGTTACGGTTGCCTTTTTCTAATTGGGCCAGCTGGCCAGCAGTTCAGGATATTGTCCTTTCATATTTGTTGCCCCAATTCTAAATGGCCAGTCAACGATTTTCGAGGCTGCGGAGAGCAAATTTTCGATTTCTCTTATAAGTTGTTCCCGTATCCCAAGTGGTTCTATTGTTGTCTTCTTTGCTAACAGAGTTTTTAAGTCTTAACTTCATTTCACCATGGAACGGATACACAATGATTGCTTGTCTACGATTGAAATATCATGTATCGCAGATGGTGTCCAACCTACGGCCTGCGGACCACATGGGACCCCGTGAAGCTTATCTATGGTTTATGAAGCTATATCTCGTTGTTGTGTAAAATGTTATGAAACACAAAATATATTCTGAAACATTTCAAACCTACTGATCAGCTTTATTCGGCTTTATGAATAATAGTTGCAAAGTTTAAAGCCAAGTAGTCATGTAATGGTTTCTAAAAAACAGATCCAAAGTTCGTATCAATAAAATAAGCAAGAAGTAATAATGGAAGCAAGTTTCGGTTTGTGATTGTCTTTCATTTTCCTTGTTTTTCCATTCTATTTAGAAGAAAAAAATGCAGTTTATATTTGTCCTGGGCCGCGATATGCTTCTTAATATAAGGTGTGACCCAAAGTAAAAATGAAAAATTTTCGACACCATTTCCCGTTTTAGTTTATACACAATTTCGACTTGAATTTGAAAGGTAAGAACTTAAGAAATTTTTTGGGGGAAATATGTTTCACGAAAAAGGGTCAACCTTTTTAAGTTGGCCCCCCTAAGCAGTTGGCCCAGTCGGGGATCCCCGACTAGCCGACCTGGCCAGTCCGCCCCTGCGCACATACATACATACATACAGACGTCACGAGAAAACTCGTTGTAATTAACTCGGGAGTCGCCAAAATGGATATTTCGCGTGTCTATACGTTCTTAGGCACTTATCCACGTGTGGTCGAGTCGAAAAAAAAACCCTCAACATTCATTCGGGGGTGAGTAAAATGGAAATTAAGGTCGATTTTTGAGTCAAATTTTTTTCACGAATACAAAACTTCCTTTTTTGTAAAAGGAAGTAAAAATTACCTCTGAAAAATTAAACTACGACAATATGAGTAATTTTCAAAAATTGATGCATATATTGTAAAATTTTGTTGTAAGTCAAAACTTATTTTTGTTATAACTGAATGATAAAGTTCTTGCTATTAACATTTGAAATATTAATTGAGACCTAGTGCACGTGGGGCAAAGTGGATGGAGCAAATTGAAAGAGTTCATTTTATTTACTTATTCAATCCTTTTTCAAATAACTAACCTATTAATTTATTATTATTTTTAATTTACAATCCTTTATTTAATAATTCTCTTATTTATTCGTTCATTCATTCACTTATATTCTTATTCATTAAATATTTTATCATTCACTTATTTTTCTTATAGATGAACTTATCAGTTTATTTATTTATTCTGCTATTGTTTTATTTCCTTTTCATTTATTGATTCATTCTTTTAATCACTTAGTTATCTGATCAAAAATATCTTTAACAATTGATTAGAAAATGTTTCACTTCATTTTTTTTTCGTTTGCCCCCATAAAAAAGAATTGGAAGTTTTCCCATCTTTTTTTGAAGGTATTAATTTATTGCCAAAAATAAAAACTAATGTTTCAATGCAATCTTTCTTAGATAATGCATATTTTTCTTTCTCTATGTACTGCAGTTTCCAGAACGAATTTCCAATTTGTTCATTTTGAGAAAATGTAAGTTGTCTAAACTATTTCACTTAGTCTAAACTAGTTCACATTCCCTTCATCACCCAAAATACGTCATGCAGATTTTTCGATAAAAGCATCAAATGCTGTTTCACCAAATAATAATTGCAATGTTTTACATACCGAAGTCAAAAGATGGGTGTATTGGTTTACAGGCTCTTCTAAGAAATGTTACAACAATCAAGCTAATCAAACAAATTGTGTAACAAAATCATTATCTACAATAACAATCACATTCAACTGAACAACAGCGTTTTTCTTATTTTACAGTACACGTTTCATACATGAATTACGCCTACATGTCGTTTTATTGACGGTGAATGTTCGGAAATGCTCTACAGCCGACATTTGATTAGCTCGTAAAAAACTTTCTGGAATTCCCCTTCATCTGAATATGGACAATAAAAGCGCTCAGAAAAGAAGCATACTATGCAGTCAAGCGTTGTGAAAGTTTGTCGATGAAACTGTTCGAACAGCCACGTTTAAGTCAACGACGAAGTATTTGCTAAGAAAATATATTCTTTTTCGAGAATTTTATTTCATGCTTTACAGTGAAAATAGTAAAGATCTTTTTGCTGTTTTCGTTTGTGATTTAAATCAGAACATTTCTTCGTTTCCTTTTCAATGAAACTGTTTCAAATATAAATGAAAATCCATTGAATGGTCATGATGTCAACATTCTAGAAAGCAAAATTACCTTCTATTTTTGATAACTTTATATTCCTTTCATATATCAAATATCATTGACATACTTTAATCCTATTGCATTTAATGCCAAATCAGAGCGATATTATATATTACACCTTACATTTTGTATTGCAATTTAATAAGGAAATTGTGTTGTTTAGTTTCGGTTTCCTCATATTGGGCAACTTATAAACTTACTAAAAAGTATTCAGACAAGGGTTACTTAGCTAATAATTAGACTTTTAGATTTATAGTATGACTTTTAAACTCAAGGTGATTAATATGTATACTCTTGAGGAAACAAGAGTAAGAGGGGACATAGTGGGGTCTTTTCTTTTACTCCTGATGTTGATGAACTAAAATTCACACAATTTGCACAAATGGCAAAACAGTGGTTTATTGCTCTAAAATTTTCAAATCCCAAGTTAAAATTGATATTAGTAAAAACTATATCTTTATCATAGTTCTAGGCCTTAGAACTAGTTTACAGAAAGCAGCTATTACTTAATATGAGCTGAATAGTTTTGAAATGTGTTGATCTTAATTAGAGAATAAAGACCCTCTTTAAACCACACACATTCAACTCATTGCAAGTAACAATTGCTACCTAGATAGTAAGTCCAGAACCTGATGTTAACCGTCGCTTTTGTATTTTAATTTTTGAAATTATTTCTTTGTGATTAAAATGCAATGTGTTGTTACGTGAAAAAAACAAACATGCGTTGCCTCAGAAATCTAACTTGTACCTATATGTTTCTTTAGCAAAACTGTTTTGTCTGTTGCACTTTCAAGTACTACAGTATAACCTCGTTTATGCGGATTAACGGGAACCAAAGGAAATCCGGATGATCCGGTTATTATGTAAAAAAAAAGCAAATTCTTAAAAAAGAGGACTTTCCATTCATTACCGTAATAAACTCTATTTTACAGCAATTGAATTGTTTTCGCAAATATTTAGTAAGAAATATCAAAACAGTTTTTACCATAATTTCTAAACAAACATTTGGTTAGCTGTTTTCTAGTTCACGAGTGCGTCGTTTTAATAAAACAAAGTCCGTCTATTAGACTACCATAAATTAGAGCACAATGTATGCTGAAGCTGTAATTTTAATCCAAAAAAAGCGCATATTCGACGTACTTACGATTACGTTCTTGCTATCATAGTTCAACATTATCTAGGTAAAAGTAACGTTTTTGAAAAAGCTACAAATGTTATCTGGATTTCTGGATAAATGAGGTTCTACTGTACCTTTGAAATGACATAAAGAGCTCGTACGTTATGAAACGCAAAGCATCTCGGTGTGCTTTTTTTTTTTTTTTTTAGCTTACAGTGGACCAAAAAAAATATTGGGAAAGTAAAGAATGAATTTTGAAACCAAATCTTTACTTAACCGCCTAAAACTTTTACAATCAACTTTTTAAAATCACGCAAATAAAATAGTACTTTCAGCGGGTTCTCAAAGCCCATAATTGTTTGCAGAATAAAAATGTTAACAAAAATTAGTTTACTTGCCACGAGACGGTAAAATCACCCAGTAAATTAAAAAAAAACATTCATTTTGCTTAAATCACATGTTTCTGCAATGTATTTTTGCAAAAACCAAAGCCTTTATTCAATATTTGTTATAATGTATGTTTTGTCATAACAATTTAAAATTTCATTTCCAATTGGCACCAGCTGCATCTTAATACAATGGCTCGGATTTGAAAATGTCACATCCTTTTTGTTTTATACTCTGAGAGTTCAAATTTCTTATTTAGAAGCTTTTGGCTTCAATTTCGTATACTGCCAAATGCTGAGTTGAAATATCTCAAATAATTTTATTGTCACAACGAAGTTTAAGAACAACAACTGTTTTTTTTTTTCGAAACAAAAGTTGTAATATCGTTGTAGGTATGAAAATGGAAAAAGAATAAATTGGAGAAACCAATTGATCATATGCATGACAAACAGGAAAAATTCGCTTTCTGAACTATTGGCATATGTTTTTATTTCTATAGTCCATTTTCATTTTTCAGATGTAATAGTATTGATAAGCTTCAGTGTGATGCAATAAAATGAGAAACTTCATTTTTTGACATAAAATCAAGCGCATACAAAAGAAGTAAGAAGAAAGGAAAAGCAATGAAGTACTAGAGTAGAAAATTGAACGAGTTTATATAAAAAACTTACATGATGCTTCGTAAATGATGGCAAAAGATTGTTCAATTGCACATGTTTGTTCTGGCGACAAATGTTTCGCGGTTACAAGGAACCCTGTGTTCAAAGCATTACAAGTGTGCTTGTTTGAGAAAAAATATCCGACGAAAGGCTTTTGTCATATGTTTTTGTTCAATAAGCTATTTTTTCATTTATTTTTCATTTATTCGTTGAAAAACGATGTTTTTAAATTCTTTGACATTAAAATGACAGAAATTCAAGTAAATTCATTCTTTTTAACTTCTAGTTAAATCACATTTCAGCTTTACAAAATATGTATTCTAGTACTCTCTTGGCAGTGTTTACTAGTATCAGATCCTTTTTCTGACGCTTCTATTATGTATATACATAAGTGCAACAGGAAAAAAACGATTTTACTGAAAGCCTTTCATTGACTATTCTGGTTTTAAAATGACAAAAACAAGTTTTTGAAGCACGATTTTTTTTTTTTTTTTTTTTGACCTTGAGAAATTTTTTTTAAGCTAACTAAATGCATTGAAGCTCTAAATGCTAGAATTTCATTCTATCTGTTTTTCAGTAAATCGTATTTATATTTTACATAATGTGTGCAATTACTTTAAAGCTCTATGAAAAGGGGGTCGAAAATGACCAGTTTTACCCTCCCGCGAAGTAAAATTAAAAAAAACAACGTTTAATTGCACTAAACTTGTAGAATACTGAAGCGAAGTGTTTTGGCCGTACAACGAAGGCATTTTTCGATGCAAAAGAAATGAGCTTCTGGATCCAAGAACATCCGATAAAAGAATTCGTAAACACACATATCTTTTCATCCATAAGCTCCTTATGGATGATTAATACGAGACCCCTTTAATACTGGAATTGTTCCTAATGTATGGAGATAAAACAACTATAAACACTTATTTCTTGTAAACCATTCTTTTATTACCAAAAGTTTTTTTTCGGTTCTTATTACTTACATTTTAGTTGTTACTTTTGCACAAATAACAACCAAAATGTTTTCTCCATTTTGAACTATTTTTTTAAGATGACACAGACATGATGTTGATTTTACTGTCTCCATAAAAGTCATTTTTTTGATTGCATGAATCTTTTTAAATGCGTTTAATCATAGTAGTTTGGCAAGAAAAAAAAATCTTGCCCCCTTTTAAAATTATCATTTTCAATTTTATTAAATACTGCTTTTGGATAAAAAATGTATGCATAGTTTTTTTTTTCGATACTAAATTTGTTTAAACAAGCTTTTCGTGCTATTTTAATTATTTCTAGTGAGAAATAAAAATTAAATGATAAAATACTATGATTGTTTTTATGATCATTTATTTATCGCTTCGGCTTTCCTGATACAATTTTTGATTCCATACCAAATGCAACTCAACATCGAGAAAATGTTGATGTAGTACATACTTTGATAAGGAAGCTCTAAATTTGTCTTTTAACAGCTTTTAAACCCTTTTACTGATAGAAACCGTATTTTCTCCGTAAATGTGCACCGCAAATGTACATTTTCCAGAATATAACTAGCCCCATAGATTAAGCCCTTTATACCTCTGGTATGATGATTGTACAGTTTAAGGATTCATGAAACATTAGTGTAACAAGCAAAAATCCCCATTAGATATTATAAAATAAAACCCTCTTTAGAAATTATAAAATAAAAACTTGGGTAATTAGATATTTCTACCAAATTAAAGATTCAAATAAAAAGCTCCGAGAACTCTCTACGGTTTTCTTCCTTTAATAACAGAACGAAGAAACAAGCGGTACAATTTGTAATTAGTACTTAATATCCCTCTCTTGTTAGCAAAACGGAAGCTAGCAATTAATTTATATCCCCTATTTTCGCCTTCTTTCGGGGAATATTCAGCGTTTATTAATTTTAATTCTTCAACTTGCTTCTCGAAGTATCGCTACACGCAGAGATTAGCATTCAGACTCAAGGGTTTTATCAGGAATGTTCGAATGCTGGTCCACCCTGGGGAATTATATGTTTGTGCCATTTGTCATTCGATCTGACTGTGATGCAGGGAGGCGCAATCCCTCAACAAAGGGTAATTAAAAGAGAAGGTAGTCGAGCGCACAGAAAGCATTAGCTACGTTTTCGTGTTTTTGAAAATTCTAAAAGGAAAATATAATTTCTTTTCAGTAGAATCGTATGTTTTCGAAATTGGTAAATTAGTTATTTGCGTGAAATAAGTTAAAAATGCTTGAATCTTGTTTTGATTCCTAATTAGCCATCTTTATAATGGTTTGGAGGTTTTATAATGTTTACATTTATGAATAAGTTACGGAATTTGTTCGATTATTAAAAAGGAAAACTTAGTAATGCTGATCTTCGTGAGGATATCTTTTCCCATTTTTCAAAATTTATAGTTTAATTCGGTTTCTTCTATTGATTAGACTAATCAATAGAAAACACTATGTTAAACTATCCATGCCATTAATGTAACCATTAGATTAATAGCTTATAAAGCATAGTTTAGCAATTTATAGTAAATCTTGAGTGAAACCAGGGGTTCTCAACCAAATTGGGCGTGAGTCCTGTGGAGGCGTGGAAGAACACCAAGGCAGGCATTAGCGTATGAAAAATAAAATAACGCAAAAGTTTACTGTCCTTTTATCAATTTTATTCTTGCATATAGGGGCATATTGGGCAAAGTAGAACATCGGGGCAAATGAAATATTGAAATATCTACTCTCATTAGTGTCACTAATCTAGTAAAGTTTTAACTATGTAGTAACATATGTAATATATTCCAGTCAAGAAGAAATTACCTTTGAAAACCAAAGAAAAGGATACTTACAAGCAAAGTTTCAAAATTGATACTCGTATTGTAATATTTTGTTGTAAGTTAAAAATTATTTTTGTTGTTTTTAAATGATGAAGTTCTTGCAGTTTTAACATTTTAAGTATTAATTGAGGCCTATTAATATTCAGTGCAGTATTTTTTTTAATATTAAGATTATTTTTATTTTAAATGCTTCACACAATTAGTCACTTGCACGCAGGGCAAAGTGAAATAGTTTATTTCATTTACTTCTTTGGCCTTTTATCAAACCACTTACGTGATTATTTATTTATTTTTTCTTATTTACATTCCTTTATTTAAAACTTATTTTATTTATTCATTCACTCTCTTATTTTCATTCACTATTTTATTAACTGATTTATTTTTTCTCATTTATTAACTTAATTGTTTTTTTTTTCTTTTATTGTTTCATTTTTTATGCATTTTTACTTACTCTTTTCTTTAACCAAAAATGTATTTTATAATCGAATACAAAATATTTCATCTGAAAAATATTTAATTTTTCTTTTTGCTCTGTGAAAAAAAGAAGGGAAAAATTTTCACCTTTTTTCGGAGGTATAAAAATAAAGAATTACGCATCAATGCAAGTTATAATATGAAATATAAGTAAGTTGTTTTAAAGATTTCACTTTGCCCCATATTGTACTACGTAGTTTTACCCCTTTTTTATTATATTTTTAATGCAATTTTCATCCCCATAGCTCCAAGAATCTGGACTTCATAAAGACATCATCATAAACACTAATAAAATGAAAAACGTAACGCCATAAAAAATCTGCACAGAGCCTCTTTTTTTTTTTTTTTTTTTTTGCACAAGAAAAAGATTTTATCTCTCAGCAAGTTAATCATTTGCAGAATATAATAAAGAGTTTCATCACAGTAAAAGAAATAAATAAATAAAAATAAAATAAAAAAACATTCTTACATATGTTTATTTTTTACTTTTATCTTCTTATTAAATTATGCATTCAATATTGTATCAGAAAATGTATTAGCAATTTTTGAAGACAAAACTATAGAAACAGGGAAAAGCGTCGACATTTAACCTATTATTTTCAACAAATCACTTTATAAAAATAAAGTTCCATACTTTAAAAAACTGAACCTTATTACTTTAACCTTATAACTTTTGATAGTAATTCAAAAACAGTTAAGTTAAAAGTTATAAATGAGAACCTTTATTAACATTCCGAAAAAAGAAAAAAAAATCATCTGAAGAGCCCTTCATCACACTTTAGCGATTTCGAACAATGGCAGTTTTGTCTCTAACATTTATTTCTTCGTTCGTGCGTCAGAAAGGACATCAACCGTGCCCAAGATTTGATTTGCCGCGATCATGACATTGCATGATCTGAAAAATGCCAAATCAGCAGAATTCACTTCGTGAGAATCAGTTCCATTCCGTTTTGTTCTACTTTGAGGAATTTTTGCAAAATCGTGTGAGATTTAAATATTTTAAGTCGAATGTCATCTCGACTTTTATAGTCCGATACTCACAAGGGTTCTTGTTGATAATCTTATAGAACATTTATTTCTTACATTTTCCTAAAACCGTGGAAGAAATTTCTTAGGATGCAACCGATAGTTGTGCAAAGCAAAACAGTCAATTGTTTCTTTCTTAGTATTCCGCCAAAGAGGTTATGGTGGGTGTACTAACACCGTGAGTAGATGCCGGTACAAATTAGCATGTGTTCTGCTATTCAGGGTGATTTTAGAATAAAATTTCAATCAAAGCATATGTATGACTTGAACTAGCCATATTCTAGGCACTTGCTTTATTCAACATTTTTTTTGTCCTTTACATCCTTTGCGTTCAACTGCATAAATTTCAGGAGACTAGTTTTTGAACCGTGGGACAAAATTCGAAGAGGAATTCATCAATGAAGACACATCTCTCAGTGAATAGTACTGTTGGAAAATTATTTTATCTAAAGTGTACCATAAGTCTTGTACATTGGTGGAAATTTACATCTACAAAATTATCATCAAGCCTTGAGACTACGAACTTCCAGAATTGCAATACGATTTTAAAACGTAACTAGAGCACGTAAGGAGCTTCCGATAAGTCGCTGGAGTGATTTAATTTTAGTAACTCGAGTAGAGTTGTGCTCAAACTCGGGAATGGATTTAGTTCAAAATGTATCTATCGGCATGTCAAACATGCCGTGAGTGTCTGTCTGTCTGTGTGCGTTCGTGATGTGTTTGGGTGCATGTAACCCTATTTTCTCTGGACTGTCAATATTTTTCAGGTCAATTCTGGTACCTTTGGATAGAGGACATCTCTGGGAAGCTATTCCGCTAAGTCTCATCCCTCTAGCCATAAAGGGGTGGATATATGAATTGATAAAAACAGTGTACAGGACATCCCTGATATCTACAGGACAATCGGGGTGGGCAGCATTAAAAGTATCAACTGTCCCCCACCGCAGGTAGTATTGAGCCACCGCAGGGGGTGAACGTGGGTTACCTATCGAAGCGAGCAGGAGTGGGAGCCCTCTAGTATTCGTATAAGTCTTGATCTTGTGTGAGTTTTTTTTTTTTTTTTTTTTAATTTCGCTGTTCTTGTTTGGAAATTTGCTGCTTTTTCGCTCTAGCTGCTTGTTCTTGATTTGAAGCTTGATTGCGATTGTTGCTATTGATTGTTTGCTTTTAATATAAAACTATGTTTGTTACTCATTGCATGCTCTAGACTTGAAACGAAACAGTTCTTGGTCTTTTTTTTTTTTCTTTTTCAGACCTTTACTATCAGTGAAGCAATATCAAATACAAAAATTCTGCTTGCTTGTCGTTAGAAAAGATCAAAACAATCAAGGTTTTGAAATGAGAGCCGAAAATAATTTACGTACAGCAAAATCATATCCGAGTATGAGCACAAATATTAAATACTAGCACTGCACATGAAGTTGTGACACTACGAATTCAAAACGGGACATTATGTAAAAGCAATGAAATCGCTTCCAATATCAATGTAACTAAAGCATAGTACACAGATCTTATGAGCCATTTTCTACCCTCTGACATATTTACTGTTATTGGCCTTCTAATATTTTGAAGACGTACAAACACAGTAATACTCTCTTGATTGTAACAATGCAAATCGATGTGGAAGCTGTGCGTCAACGTTGATCGCAATGATACCATTCGACTGGCATTTATTGCTTTCTTCCGCTTCGATCTTTGAGAAACGTGGCTTAATTACCGCCATGTCAGACGGAGACAAGTGCCCGGGCAGAACGGTCATTAGTTCCAATAATGTTACGACAAGAAAAATCTTTTAATCCCGTGACATTTCGGAAAGTTTTCAGAATAACTTGCCGTTGCAAGAATTTTTCAGAATTTCAAATAATTCTACAGAATATTTTTCAGTTTAAAATATTTATCATCTGAAGAAAAACTTTAAGGTTTGGACGCATCTAAATATAGCAATTGTCCGTTTATGGTTTAGTTTTTCAAAAAAAAAAAAAAAAAATGCATAAAATTAATATGTAAAGATGACAGCTTGGAAAATAATTTGCCATTGCAAGGTTTTCTGTTTTTTTTATTTAGAATAATTTCAGAGAATATTTTTCAGTTACAAATGTTTATAAAGTAAAGTTAAACTCAAAAGGTTTGAGCACAACTATAACTACCAATTACCTAAATGGCTGTTATTATGCTTTTTTTTTTTTTTTTAAAGTTTAGAGTGAAGTTTATAGTAAAACTTGACAAGTTCGACACGTTTAAAAATATTAATTATCCAAATGATAACAGTTACACTTAGTTTTTAATAAAATAGACACATTACATGAACCTTTTTTTGTAAACAAGACTTTGTTGTCACGTACACGTACGTGACAACAGTACATACAGCAGTTATATTAACGTACTTCACTTTTCATAATAATTTTATTTCTTTCAGAAGTGTAATATGCGTCTTAGAACTTATTGAAACGATATTTTTAATATAAACTACTCTTGCGTAGCTTTTAAACTCTCATTTTTATAAATTTGAGGTGGGGGATGAATGTTAAAAAAAAGAAAAATCTGTCAATCATCTCTTAGCTACATTTTCTTGAGTATGAACCCAATATGCAGCGACCTTTAAGCATGAGACAACTGTGTAACCCTCTTGATGTATGACTCCATTATACAATTATGTGCACAGTGTTAGATATTCATGTTTGATGAGACCTAATTATGTACTAGTTTCGCTTTGAAACGTATCCAAACCTCAGAAGAATCACCTTCACGTTTACAGAAGAAGAAAAAACTTTACAGTTCACACAAGGGAAGAAAACAAACATCTTTGCTTGTTTAAAGAAAATTCTTTGCTACTACTAATAATAATAATCATAACTTTGTCTGGATACAAAACGAGCCATGGTTCTCGTGTACCAGTATAGAAATTATTAACTGCATGAAAAATGCCCTTGAATATCAAACTCAATAAATATTTTATACATAATCTTTGTCACTAGCTCTGTCCGATGCATTTTATTCTAATCAATTCTATCAGTAAATTCATGACTGATACAAGATACAAATTTCGCAGCAGTGTAATTTATTACTATTCAATATTGATTTTTTTTTTGTATTTAATCAAAGTTTAAGCATGAAAATGAGGGACCTTGCTCGGGATCTTTTCAGCAATGTTCCAAATCCAGCTACTAGTTCTAAAGGGGGGGGGGGGGTAAAGAGGCAAGATCGACAGATCAAACTGTACCAGTTCCTGGTCTCAAAGCTTTAACAAACCTAGTATACTTTTAAAAGTTATTTTCAGTTTGTTCATAGTTTTTTTAAAGATTTTTTTTTGATGTTCTAAACTTCTCTAAGGTTTCAATACTTTTTTTTTTTTTTTTTTAATGTAGTGCTTTCTGCAAACGTAGCTTTTTACGTGTTGATCCTTTTTTTTTTTTGAATAGGATCAATGACAAAATAACTATTATTTCTTCTTCTTCTTATTTTTCTTCTTTTTTTTTTTTAGTTTGTCACAAATGACACTTCAAGTTCTAAAACTCAGAGAAAACACCCAAAATGCTCTTTTTCACATATTTTAATTTTCTAAAATTTGGAAAAATACATAATCATAAGCACCAAATAATAATCAAAGAATATAATAATACAAAATGTAAATAATCAAAATTATATGATGAAGCATAAAATGTTTCAAATGGCCCAAAATTATTCTCCCATTTTGTATCGCATATTAGGGATCGAAGACATTTTTTCCTGTCCTAGTTTGAACTAATTACTTTAGACTGAAGCAAGTTGGTGGTTTTTATGTAAAATAGGTTATTATTTTCGCTAAAATGTAACTATTTTTTGTAAACAGGAAATTAAATTAATATTTTCCTTCATAATTTTGAGCACCAGGCTTGAATGATAAAACTTTGGAATAACACAACTCGTAACCTTAATAGAATATTTTGACAAAGTAGATAAATCATCAATTTTCCATTCAGGATAAGCAACAT
Source organism: Uloborus diversus (assembly GCF_026930045.1). Taxonomy (NCBI): domain Eukaryota; kingdom Metazoa; phylum Arthropoda; class Arachnida; order Araneae; family Uloboridae; genus Uloborus; species Uloborus diversus. Next base: position 31,344,996 of record NC_072734.1, on the reverse strand, counting down.
TTTAATGCCCTCTGCTTAATTTTGATTACACTTTCCGGTAAAGGACTTTATCTCGCAACAAAAGTACCATTTAATTTCATTCAGTGAAATTCCCTGAACAAAGAGATAAACCGGTGCACAAATAAAACCCGTTCCTAGGAATAAAGCGATCTTTTGAAAATGGCTGTTTGAATTACGCAGGGAACAGTAAAATCAATTAGTTAATGTGAGCCCAATTCTCTTCCTCTCTCCGCTCTTGCCTTTATACCATCTATATTCCAGCTTCCCAATTCGAAATATTTGGCGAATTCAATTTAAATTTCCCTTTGCAGAAATTATGCGAAATGACCACGTTCACCGTGAATTACTTAAATTTTGTGTAACGTCTGTTTAGAGATAATAGAAGTTTATTTCCCTGAAAATGGATTTCGAACGCTGGGGCATTTAAAATTTGAAATAGTGCCAAACTTTAAAACAGATGTAATAATTTGCATTTCAAGTGGTAAACTGTGTTAACATAGTAAGAATAAATGAGCTGAAATGTGTAGTACAATACTTGAACTTTTATATGAGAGTATATTTTACATTATAAGACATAATAGAAAAGCAGTTTCATTTAGTACAAAGTTAAAACTACGGGTTGCATTCTGCACCTTTCAAGGGTGAAACGCTAGTTCACACCAGCGGCACCTAATACGAAGCCGAAATAGCACTTCTAAATAGAAGGAATGGAACACTTACAGTAGATCCTCCTCCCCCTCCCCCGTATTGTGTGCGTTTTTGAATACAGTTGTGTATTTATTTTTATTTTTTTAACGGTTTTGTTTTGATTCATGATTTTCTACGTTTTGGACATTTTTCACATTGAATTCTGCACTGGAAATGATTAAAACTTGTATTTACAGCATTTGATCATATTTCAGAGTCTTCAACATAGTTAAGAAGTGCTCATTGCTTTCATTCATCTGATCGTAATCTAACTCAATGTTTCTCAACTTCTTTTGACCAACGGGCCATTAAAAGCAAATGAAAAACTTTTGCGGACCAGACAAATCTTTATCATCTTCTTAAAAATTTATAAAATAAATAATAGTAATAATAATAATAATAATAATAATAATATTTCTGGGACGTTAAAAACTTGTGAAGTAATTCTGCGAACTGATGAGTGTTTACTTTTACAAAGTAATGTTAAAAATAAGTAAAAACAATAAATATCTACCCCTTTACTTGGTATCAAAGAGCTGTCACAAATATATTATAGTTTAAGGACGAGTAATTATTTAAATAATGTGAGAAATTATACATTTACTACAACATGAACCGTACCGAAAATGAAGTATAGAGGTACTTATGGATTATTTAGATGAAAAGTCAAAAATATTCTGAGATATTACAGTTACGGAAAAACAAAATCGTTTGATAAACGTTAATCAAGAGTAACAAAATAAAATACATATGAAGTTTTTCGTCAGTTTAAAAACCAAAAAAAAAAAAATAACCACTAAGAGGAAATGATTCAAACCTTAGAAGAAAAAAGCAAAAAAAAAAAAGCTGGACGGGGAGAGATTTTTTTTTTCTATTTAATTTTTTTTTTCGCTTGCTCTTAGACGAAGCACAAGAATAAATTTTATTCAGGTTTTCACTTGTTGATTATTGATAATCTTAGTGTCGGTTATTATTTTGTTGATTAGATGTTGCTTATCGAGTATTCAAGAAAATAATAATAGATATTTTTACAAGCGTTTTGACTGATGAAATTTCATGACAGTAACGGTTAACTGAAACTATACGACAGTAAAGGTAACTGAAATTAAACGGCAGTAACGGTAACTGAAAAGCAGTAAATATACTTTTAAGCACATTTAACTATGTTTAAAAGCCCTAAAAGCTACAAAGTGATCAAAAGGTGTACTTACTTGTTGTTTTGGATTTTAATCCCAGAAAAGTTGACTTTTAATCCAATAGTGTACTTCATTCAATGTCTAAGTCGCATATATGCAACCTATCACTTGTCCACCATATAGAAGTGGTTGAATGCATGTCTATGTTAAAGCGCATGTGTAGTGAGTCGTTCTGTGATTGCTTACTGTTTTGGCTCCCCTGGTCTATTTCCTGGCCAGCATGGGGGGGGGGGGCACCATGCTTTCACCTTAGAGAGAATGTATTCCCTCGTATGGAACCGCTGGTTACAACATTGTAGTGCATGCGTTTTTTGTATTTATCACGGCTAAATTCATAAAAGATGGAGAAAAAATGACGTACCAAGAGCATCCAATCAAAAAGAAATTTCTGAAGAAATAAATAGGAGAATTCTGAAGAAATAAATTTTAAGAAATATCCATCACAAATAGTGCCATTTTAAAACTAAATAAAATACTACTGCAAACATTTCCAATCCGATAAAAATTGGCAAAAAGATGCAATCTACGTATATAAATAAAACAGAGAATATATATGTATGCATGTATGTGTGTATGTTCCTTATACAAATCCAGTTTTTGTCGGATCTCGATCAAATTTGGCAGGGGTTTTTCGACTGACAAAAAAAAAAAAAAAAAAACGAACTGGTCAAATCTTAGTTTTAGAACCCGTAAATTGCATTAAATGGCTCTTTCTACTCGAAATAATTATCCGATTTCCTTGATTCAGGTCCCATTCGAAAGCCCGCAAAAAACACCCTTAGAATTCACTTCCTTCGAATTAAAGAAAGGCTGTAAAATCACGGAGAAAAGATTAAAAAGCACTGCTAAGCCTGATGGAACAGAAATTTTAAATCGAATAAAAAAAATTTTGAAAAAAAAATAGAACCGACTTCAAATTGCTCTAAAAAGTGAAAAATAATTTTATTCTTTAAACACCATCGATAATACTTTCAAACATAATTTTTGAAGTTGACGCAAAAACGATCGATAAAATCATTCACAGCCATAACTCAACTACAAGTATAAATTTAACCAGGTCCAGTTTCTTCACTGCCACATGCATTACGCATTGATGACAGCATATTTGAGTAACGATATAAATGTTTCGTTCCAAAGTTTGGATGATTTTTTGATAAAAATATGAACGAAGCATGGTTACAATGGATTTTACTTTTTGTTTTTGCGCCAACTTCAAAAATTATGTTTAAAAGTATTATCGATGGTGTTTAAAGAATAAAATTATTTTTCACTTTTTAGAGCAATTTGAAGTCGGTTCTATTTTTTTTTTCAAAATTTTTTTTATTTCATACTTTTTAGTGTAAATGTAGATATTTCAGTAAAAGTAAGAAGTTACCTAGTAAGAAGTGCGGCTCTATATCACTGTATTGCTTTAGAAAAGCCTTTATTCAAAATTATCATTACAATTACTATTAATGTTACAGTTATATGGCACCAAACTTTATAACAATGAGTTTCATATTGTCGCGTAGATGAAGATAGCGAAGACAATGTGAAAGCCAACTGAAGCGAATACTCATTAGTCTAAACTCGAGATCTTTATTCAGAACCACGAATGAACGTAATATTTCCTTATATACAACTTGAAAAAATACTGGAACTTTCCAGACTTGAAAAGATACAGAAATTAATAGAACATTCGAGATAATACGGGAAACAGTAGAAACGAAATTTTAATAAAATTCACTTTATCCTAGTCGGGATTTGAACCCGGGTTGCTCGCGTGGGAGACGAGAATTCTACCACTGAGCCACTGTTATCCACGGATGAGAAGAGTGAACTTCGCTACAATATGATTTTAATCATTTAATAGGGAAATTTACTGTTTTTTGCCCATAACTTTTTATCTAAAGAACAAATATGGTCAAACAAAGTAATGGGACCTAAGTTGAGCCATCCTCTATCCATTAAAAAAAGAATCATCAAAATCGGTTCACTAGGTGAGACGCTATGAGTGGACAAACAAAAAAAAAACATACATACGGTATGAACTGATAACCGCCTCCTTTTTGAAGTCGGTTAAAAATTATCGTTTGCGCGATCTCATTTTAAATTAACGTTCAGAAGGTTGCCACTTTTTTTTCCTCGGTTGGGACTAAATAAAATTTTGTTTTTGTTTTGAGGTAAAAATTTCCCCTTTTGATTAATATTTGGCGATTTATCTTCTTTGTTTTCTTTTTTTTTCGGGGGGGGGGGTATTTTAGTTGTATTTACCGAGTGTTGCGTTTAATTTTTCGGGAACTTTTGATTTGCCGTTTATTTTCTTTGAGAATGATTATTTTGACGGGAAATTCTGTAATGTTTTTTTTTTCTCTAATTGAAGCCTGATTGTTAAACATGCGTCACTTGACGAAACCTTTATTTTTGAGGTAGACCGTGCAAAGCCTTGGAATGCAGCTAGTAAATAAATAAAACAAGAACTAACAGGATTAGACTTGTAGTATTTACAAAATGAAACAAAGAAGAAACAAAAATGATCAATTTGCAGTTCGAAAAACACTATAGAAGGCGCTGCATTCTCTGGCAAATAGCGGGTGGGAGAGGTAATCCCAAAACCGTCTTAGAATTTGATCTGTCCGTTGAGACATTTATCTTACCCGTACAAAATTGAAATATTTTACCTCTTTGGTTAACTTCATAAAGCACCGATAAGTGGTTTACTCATGTTCTATTGCGGTGTTCTCATGTTTTAGTAAAAGTTACTGTATTTATGTAAGTGAAAGAAGAAGGCGATAATAAAAAAAAATATCTACAAAATTGATTTTATTGACCGTGCCACAAAACATCCCGTGATCTCTGTCTGACAACTGCAAAGATAACAGAATTAAAAGCGGCAAGGTACGGCAAAGGGAAATTAATAAGTTTTACTTTGCTCAAAACATGAAAATTTTAAAATCTTTCAGCATCAGAAGAACAGCATTTTTTTTTAATTTGCCATATTCTGTTCTTTAACCAAGGCTGCCCACCTGGGGAGGGGGGGGGGGTCGTGGCTCCATTGAAATTTTTAGGGGACGGGGGGGTTGAGGGGTATTTTTCTCATTTTGGTGAGGCTCTTGCTTTTGGGGGATCATATTGGGGATCATGACATTTAGGAGAGTGCGTTCTCTTTGCCCTTGAGGGGGGAGGGGGGAGCACCTCTGCTTTAGCTTTAATGTATAAAATTGCTTATTTGGTTTCCGCTGAAAATTAAACACGAAAAGGACGTCATATTCAAATGTTTTCATTTTTAGAGTTCAAAACGAGTTTCTTCAAATGTCTCAAAAATTCATTTCGGCAGATACTGAGCTTTAACATTCAACGGCAGAATTAACCCTTTCCCCTTTAAAAGTTTGAAGGGACGGGCCGAATTATTGCCTATTTTTGCATTTAAGTGTAATTTAAGTAAATTTTACTTCAGTACTTTAAGTATTAATTGCAACATTATTTATGTAATATATTTCAAGTATTTCTTAATATAGTTCCTTTAAGTTAAGAAAATAGTAGAACTTAACCTAATGTTTCTGAAAAGGTAAAGCAGTAAAATTAAAAAAAAAAAAAAACACCATTAAAATTTATTTTTCTGCTAAAGATTCCCGGATGACAACAACATTTGAACTAAGAAATTTTTGTACCATTATGATAGAAAAAGTGGACGTTTTGACGTAAGAATTTATTAAACATGCAAATGAACTGAAATACACAGAAAAAAATTAATTATTGGCTAAAAACTTAATAACACTAAAAGCATTTCTGTCGCTTTTCTCATTAAATGCGTTTTGTTGTAATGTTGCATTTCTTCCAGTAAAGTTTAAACGAAAGGTTGAAACTTTACTGGAAGAAATGAAAAGTAAGGCACGGAAGCAGGATTCAAGGGAATCAAATAGAGCTCTGAATCAATAACCGAATCAATAATAAGAATTATTGCAAAAGAAAAAAAAAGGGTTGAGTGGGGTTGGGGGGAGGTTTTTTTCCTTACATTTTGCTTTTTAATTGAAAGGTACAACAAGGGAAGAATTCAATGTCCTTTTATAGTAGTAATAAGTTTCCTGACTAAAAGAAAACATTTCTTAAATGATTCTAAAACAAAATACGACTGCTACTCAAATAACTTCGCAATATAAGAAACACTTGCTTATTTACCACATATTTATCTAGAATATCACTTCTGCATATATTCCTGGGTTATTTTTTACACCAATTAAAAGAAGGTAAAGCAAAAGATGTCGCTTTTGGTCACAGAAAAAAAATAAGTAAAAAAAGCAATTTATTCTGAGTAGGAAATTCGAATATTCAGTTTTTTTGCTTGAAAAAAAAAAGTTAGAATTGAGAAATAAACTCAGAATGCGATTCCCTCTCATACATTTAATAAATCAAAGGAAAGAGATCGCTAGCCATTACTGAAAATGGGTCAAGCAAATAAAATAACCTCATTCGGACAATACAAAAGGAAAATTTTGGCAGATTTAAGTAATACTATACTATTTGGGGTGATTCATAAAAGAATGTAAAGGAACATAAAAGCGTTGACAACAGGACGGTTTTCGAAGCGTCATTTAATAAAATTTTTGTTTCGCATAATATTTTAGCCCATCTCAACAGCGAAGTCACACGCTCTACTAAATTTCAAAAATGTTTTTAAAGTAAAAGCATATTTTTATAAAAAGAGTTGTTATAAATGCTTCAACAGAATTGTTTGTTCGCTTTCGTTTTGCTTACTGCAATTTTACAGACAAATGATTGCACAGTATATTGCCACGATTAAAAGAAATTTATTAGTGATAGTACTTAACATATTTATGTCATAATCGTATTTTACGTTTCACAAAATTTGGTGTACCACTAGTCACCAAGGCAACTAAATTAGCAACCTAATTCTTGTTGATGTACATCTAAATTCCTCCAGAGCACACCGCCTTCGTCAGTGTTTATTGGAGACTCTGTCCCTTTCTTCCAACTACGGTGGTTTAAGTTTCTATCGCATCAAATGCGCGTCTTACATCTAGTTTCACTCTAACCAGGAATTCTTGACTACGGGCCAACTACTTTTCCGTCTTTTCAATCCGTTTTCTCTAGAACCAGGAGTTATTTGAGGTAGGTCAACTGCATTCGCGTCTTTTTAATCCATTTTCTTTCGAACCAGGAGTTATTAGAGATACGCCTACTGCTTATGAGTTTTCAAAACGGGGGAAATATCGATCAAAATTGATGTTTTAATTGATGTATTTGCTAATTGAAGTCAAACGGATATGAGACTGGCCGATCAGGATTTCCAAAAAATGATGATTTATTCAATATATCTACCGGACCTCAGCTCACACTGCTCTCGGTAGTGATACAATTTAAGACCGACACACATGCAGATAGACACCAACAGATTTTAATTTCAAAAAAAAAAAGAAAAGAAAACAACATGGATAAACTAATCTAAAGTCTTTCAAAAAATATTGACTTTCTATGCCCGAGGTTTTTTAGCATATATAAATATGGTAAATTCCTCGTCGGAGAAACATACAAGTTGCGCACCTCTGGAAAAGCCTTAATTGAATGCAGTGACTTGTACGATATAATAATTCTACATTAGAGTCACATTTCATTTCAGAAATGATATGCAACCAAAGGAAGCTCACACAGTTTTCAGTTTTGATTTCTCTTCTTTTTTGTGTGCTCCTACGTAAAAATACACATCATGTTATGATCTTATAATGCATACATTACTACTAGTGTTTCCATTCCCGCAATCAAAATCCCGCATCCCTCGGGATTAATCCCGCTAAATATCGTGCGGGATCCCGCGGGATTGAGAGCAAAATCCCGTGGGGTTTCCAATCCGCAAAGATTTTCCATGCAAACTTTTCCCATTTTAAGACCATAAAACGAATATTTTTTCAAGTATCATGTAAAGTTTTAATCACCTTCCTATATATCTGCTGAAGAGCTAGAAAAACTTGATGTCTCATATGATGAACGGTAAATTTAATCTTCAAGAAAACAATAAAAATAGAGTATATTTTTCTGAGAATGTATTGATATTCTCATTCGAGGTTTCAGTGTACGTACGTTTAGCAATTGCGAAATTGCGTAAAAATTATAAGCGTTTTTGAAAACCATCACTAAAATTTGAAATCTTGATTTTTGTGCTTTAGAGTGCAAAAATTGAGAAAGTGCATTACTGATTTCAAAATCCGCTGGAGTAGTCCGATTACGATTCTACGATGTTGGAACGCTTCAACATGCTTTAGGAAAACATACAAAAGTTTTAACTTACTAAACTGCACAATATTTTCTCCGAAAAAGAAAACAATGAAAAATCTTAACTTCTTTATGCTCTCTAATATGTAGAAAGTGCCTACCGATGTCTTTGTGCTTCTGATATAAATGTGGGTGGTAACTTAAAAATTAGCTGTGAAATCAGCAATATTTGAACCGGCTCTAAATGAAACTTTGATGAAACACAGGATGACTATCTGTTTTAAAGTGGCTCAAGGTTTTGAATGTCTCTTTTAAGTATGAGGTAAAATTAGCGATGTTATCCAAAAACTTTTACTTAGAATGCGACTTGATGAAACTAATCAGCATTACTAAATGCTGTAATGAATTAATTGTACTGATACAATGACCAACGTTAATGTAGCAACATGACGGGGTATTCTCAATGCAAGTTAAATTAAATACAGCAATACACAAATCAAATGTACAATCTTTTTCTTTCTTGAGCAAAACCCCAGCATTACGCCCATAAGAAAAGAAAAATCTACGTTAGAAAGTCATAAAGTTTAAGGGGATTTTTTGCTAACTGTCCACAGATTTTAAACTCTAAAATCAACTGCAGTGGAGTGCAGTCATAAAAAGCGTTTCCATCAATCGCATTATTTTTTGCGTAAACATAACTTCGCATCCCATACGAAGAGAAGGGGACACTTATGCGTTCCAAACGATAGTTGCTAATTGACATATGACTATGTAGTAATCTATATATGGTGTACGAAACTTGAAAAAACTATTAATTCAAGTAACAAAAAGTCATTCCTAAAAAGCGTAAATTTTTCTCTTTGACATTAAAATTTAACTTTTAGAGAATTAAGTCAATCGCGCGGAATCCCGGGGGATTGGCTTTTTTTTAATCTCGAAATCCCGCGGGACTGAATTCGACGTGGGATTGGAAACCCTACTTACTACAGGCACAAGCTAGAAATGGCATTTTCAGATAGTATTTGCGATACTTCACTAGTATCCGTAAAATTGAAAAACTACAAGGTAGGATGCCAAAGTAATGAGCCTCACGTTGTACTGACGAATGCACAACTGCAGTTCGCTCCGCTTGACAGGAACGGTAGGGGGGGGGGGGTTGGCTTTGCAGCGAAGCGCAGGTCAATTGCCTCCCAGTTTTTGGAGCAGTACCATCAGCTTTTACAGTAACCGCTATACGGTGGTGAGTGACACGGTGATATGGAAAGCAACGCAAAGAGATCAAATGTTGCTTCCGGTTTCCTTCCCAAATGTTCGCAATGCTTCAACAGGTATTTGGGACTGAGTGTATGTCCTATTTACTAGTAGAAAAGTGGCAAGATGCCTTTCGTAAGGCCGGAAAGTGGTGACTGACGAACCCCTGTCTGGACACAGTTCTAGGCCCGTACTGACGTAAATGTACAACGAGTGTGTGCATTTTTGAACATGGACTGGTGCTTGAGTTTCTACCAAGCAGCAAAAGCCCAGGACGTATCGGAGACAACGGTGCAAAGCATTGTTAGGGAGAAGTTGCACATGTGGAAAGTCTGAGCGGAACTTGTGCCCAGAGTTCTGACTCAACAAGGTTCGTGTCAATAGTCCCGTGGTGCTCTAATCTTCCTACAGTCTGGGCTTGAGACATCTTGATTTCTTCTTGCTTCCACTATTAAAATCCGCGCTGAAGAGGAAACGTTCTGCAGCCCTTGCAGATATCCCGGAACAGGACTTTAGGGATGCCTTTGAGTCATGGAAAAACTGCCTAGAGAAGTACATTGTTGCAAGAGGTGCCTATTTTTAAAACTGTTAGTCAGTTGTACCGATCAGCTCAATAAGTCTGTCTTTTTTAACGTAGGCTGATTACTTTTAAATGGTAGCATGTATACTGGTAATGAATTAATATGGTAACAGGCAATAAAACGTAAAATAGCGTCTTAAACCATCATTCTTTGTAAATGTTTGTCAATAGAAAAGGTGATATTTTTTGTTTAGCTGAGAAAAACGCATTTAAAATTGTACTTTATTCAGCTAAATTTTAACAAATTGAAAACATCTGTACCCCTGTACTCAACAGGATGAACTTTAAGCCTTTTTCTTAAATCAGAAAGTGTTTCATTTACTTGCATTATTAGTTCTTTATTGCCTTATACGCAACTTAAACATTCAATTCCAAACAAAATATCTAGTAGTCTCAATACACAAAATTTTCTATGATTTCTTAAGTGAATAAATTTGGAATGAACCAACATGTTTTTTAACTTGTAAATCAATTATAAATAACGCAACTAGCTCATAGTTTTAATTCAGTTAATATTTTAAAGAGAAATTCCCTCGTTTGTTGTTCGTGTACAAAAAAAAAAAAAAAAAAAAGAACAACTACGTAATCAAACTATAGTTTTTAAAACTTATTGATACACGTTTTTTTATATAATCTCCCTATTTTTAATGGGGAAAAGCATTTAAATTCATCTCTAAATTTCAATCAATAATAATTTATCATTTTATCAATAATTAATTGCTGAGCGCAATGCATCGGTACATTAGTGTTAATGAAAATATTTTCGTGCGTACATCACTTGCATTATTGAGGTAATAATTACATGTGCACATGTAATAATCGGGCGTGAGCATTTTCTACATATATATTATTAAATTATAAATGCAATGCAGAACGAACGTGAGTAACGGAAGTTTACGAATTACAAATTTATATTGCGTTAGATAGAAAACATAGACTGAAGTATAATTTTGGGGGAAACGTTATCTTACTAAGTGCATGGTATAAAGCATAAGAACTCTTTCGCTTTTAAAGTAAAGGGGATTTGGTTTTTTAGACCAGGGGGATTTATATGCAAAGGTTCTTATTTATTTAGTGTTTCTTGTTATAAAAGGTTTTTACTTTAAAAAAATATATTTTTATCAATTAAAACTTTTAATTTTATTTTCTTTATGGGTAAGAATTTAAAAATTCCATTCCATTTTATTTATTTTGTTCCGGGATTTTTTTTAGCCTAATAATGGTATATTTTAAAATTTAGAAACCGGTTTTTACTGTTAATGACTTCGTTTAAAATCTTTAAAAAAAGTGCTTCAATGGGGAAAAAAAAACCTTTTTGCCAGTTTTTTCAAATTTTTATCTTTTTAAGACACAGCAAAACCCACACACACATTTCTACTTCTGTCAAGGACGTTGTATTAATCCTAATTTTTTTTCAATTACTTAATAATTATGTATGTTTTTAATTTTTGCAGTTTAAATACCATTAGTGCGAAGTTTAAACTGAGGAAACAGTGTTTAAAAAACAGAAAATTACTGCTAAAGTATTTAGAAGTTTTTTTTCCCCGAATCATTTTAAACATAAGATGTCAAACTAAATTTTAAGCAAAAAAATTAAAATTCCATCTTTTTATTCATTTTTGCTATTTGCGATTACATAACTTCACTTAAAGATAAAAAAAAAAGAAAGAAAAAGGTAAAAGACATCCATATATTACATTTTAACAACATTTGCATTAGTAAGAGTGGTTAAGTGGATTAAGAGGATATAATTCACAAAAGAGCATATGTTAAACGACAAATGTTTTAATTACATCGATGCACAAAACTTCATTTTTTAAAGGATATTTGCCATATTCTGCGCAATGTTACAACTAAACGTTATGACCATTTTCACAGAGGATCATCAAATTGCTGAGATAAAAGAATCTACCTCCATATATAGAGTGCTTCAAAGCAATCGAGGGTGCAGCTTTATAAAATCGAAAAATGTGTTTAATGTACTTTTTTCAACAGATCCAAGAATAAAAATTAATATTTGTCACAATATCTAGTCTTGTCAGGTTGTATTAGTTAAACTCTATATTTTTTTTTCTCTTAAAAAAGTATATTTTTAAATTACTTTATTTTTGAGGTTATGCAAAGGCACACTGACGATATAATAAAATATAGGAAAAAGGGGGACACATGTAAACAACGTCTTTCATTTCTTAATTTTTTCCAAAATATGATCGATTTTTCAGCTTAAAAATGATTGAATCGTCTTTTCTTTGCTTCATGTAATTTCTAAGAATTTTTTTAAAATATTTTTTTACATTATGGATTTTTTTTATGTTTTCGGTGGTTCACATGTGCCTTTCAGGGGGACAGATGTTAACAGGCCTGGAGCACATATGAATACTATTAGAAAATGTAGGCAAGCATCACATTTCAAAAAAAAAAAACTTTTTAATATGAAACATATACGAATATACTAATTGCATTAAAATATTCATAACCAACAATGTGTTACTTCAATTTGAATTATAAATGTGTCATTACCGAAAGTATTTTTTTCCCAAGTAAAGAGCTTTGCTCATTGTCAGATTGTAAAGTCTCGTAGCCTGTTCTGTCGGCACTGGCATAGGCATGGAAAAAATGATAAGGTAGCATAGTGTAAATAATTGTTTATTGTATAAGGATTATTCTCATTATATATTGTTTTAAAACTTAATACATTGTACGATAATGTATCGTAAAATGATATTAAGCTTCGGTGGAAAGTAATATTTGTCTTTTGAGTTCCTGAAGTATGATACAACACAAAATTGTTTGCCCACTACTTAGTAACACGAAAATGAAAAAAATAATATTTAAATTTTTTTTAATAATAGTAATAGTAATTATCAATAAATTAAAAACTGATAACATAAAAGAAATAATAAATCTTTCCACATTTTTAATACAGATAAAATCTTACATTAATATTTAACATTCGGAAAGGATATGGAACTGTTCACATGTGTTTCTTGATGCTGCGTTCACAAGTGCCTCATCCCCCATCATCTACCTCAGAATTAACCTAAAAAAAGGAAGAATTCTTAATTTAATTCAAAAAAATAAGCATTGTCCAAGATTTATTTGAATGTTCATATAATGGTTTGCAATAATGAAATTTAGCTTAACAGTTAGTTTAAAATATGTTTTCGCGTAAATAAGACAGTGTTAAAATTATATACAAACTTACTGAAGCAAAGAAGTATTCCCTTCAGAAACATAAAATGAATCATTGCTCTAAAAGTGTGGTCAAGAGGTAGGACTGGTGCTGCCATTACTTGAGAATTTTAGAAGATTTTTATTCATGACGTTATCTTTTAGTAAAACATACTATGTTCACATATGCCCGTGTTCACGTGAGCCCCACATGGGGCAAACAACAGGATTAACCAACTTTTAAAAGAACCTCCATCTCAGCCTGGTAACTCAGAACCTGGTAACTCAGAAAAAAACGCAAGCCGGTGCTCTCCAGTTCATTGGGGCGAGTAGATACTTGAGGTACCTCTACTTTAATTATGGTACAGAACAGTCTCCTATGTGTCCCAAATGTACTATCAGACATCCTATTTATCACTTCCAGAGACTGCAGTTTCGTTCTTGTTAGAAATCATCAGTCTGGAATAGTGAATAACCGAGCTAGATGGAGCTCCTGGATGTGATAACCAGGCTGTCTGGTACGTTGCATGTAATTGTTTCAATGTTTCATATTATGTTTAGAGGCAGTTTCTGAGAAACCGCTCTTATTCCTGGACTTCTTGAACATTTTTGAACTCGCGGACCTGATCTAGTATTGTTATATCAGGTGGATTAGCACCACTGCCACCACCGCAAAAACCCCTAAGTAGGCGAACATATTTATAGTATGAAATTCCGCGGTACTGGGTGAAAATCCCATCAGAAATTAAAATTTGTTTTCCTCAAGATTAGCTTTTTGTATCTAACGGGGCTGGAAAGTGCATAGTGTACTCTTCAGATACATTTATCAAAATAAATAGTGAAGTTTGGATAAAATAGTAAATATGCTTATTTTATCTTTATAAAGATAAAATAAATCTTTTGCGTGGATGAAAATGTAATTATATTTGAAATTACCCCCCATATAGGACCCTTCGCAAAATTCTCACAAATTTTTAATGAATAAATTTCATTTATGACGGAAGAAAACTTATTTTCATTTAAATAAGAGTGTTTCTAACTCCTTTAAAGCTACAACTTGGGTGATTTCATGTAAAGAATGGCTAAGAAACCCAGAGCTGAATAAAATATTACTACTAACGCTGAGAAATCTCATTTTCCCCGTCTGCGAAGCGATTGCAACAGTCGCCCTACTCTTGAAAATATTTCAACTGAACTTCTTCCACATTTTGAAATCTAATTTAGAAATTAACTACCCATTTAGTTCGTACTCGTATTTGAAAGAGTTCGAAAATTTATTCAGTTTGCTATTTCTGCAGCTTTATTGTAAAGTAATTATATTGGTTCGAAGTACGAGTAAAGGAGGATTTATTAGCTGTTTTAATATTTGAGCAAAAGTAAATTAAATAATTCTATAAAGATGTATAAAGTATTATAGTAGAGTTTTGAGATGGTTTATCATCTGTATGTTATATTTTAAATAATTATCAACTCTTCATAACCCAATGGGACTAAAGCGGAAACTTCATATCGCGATATTTAAATCCTAATTCAAAACTATACGTATAAAAAAAAATATTTCTCCTGAAAAAAGACATCTAATGATAAAGTTACAAACTCTTTTAAAAAATAAAAAATCTTTTGGATCAAAAATTATTAAGAGAACTGTCCAATTCTAAAAAAGCTTGCTTTTCATAATGATGTTTGCTATCAGCTCACATTTTTGCAAAATGAAATTGAAAAACGACACAACAATCAAATTTTATGGACATTGTCACTGGCATAAGTTGAGAGTTGGTTTTTGTTCTTTTTAGCAAAATCAATGGAAGAACTGTCACACAAAAAAAATTAGACTTTTAGAAAACCTAATCAGACGAGTAAAATTGCTTCGGAGTAACTTTGATAGAAAAAAAAAATGAAAATGGAAGCATAAAAAATTTAAGAAATTAAAAAGTGATTTCTTATTTTTACTATATTAATATTTCTTCTGAAAAGTTAAAAACTTAGTTCCTGTTTCTATAAGATAGTTCAAACTTCTTGACCTGAGAAGCCAATAGTAGTAGTCGCTGACGCAAACGGAATCTAATTTTGGAGGTCATAACCAGGGACGTAATACGGGGGGGGGGGGAGAAGGGACACCTGTTGACCCGGGCCCGAGCCTGAAGGGCGCCCAATATGTTTAAAACTTGGCGTGAAATATAGGGAACAAATGGAGAGGAGCCAAGAAAAGTCATCTGTGACGGGCCCCAAAATTTCTGTGCAAGTCCCTGGTGCCACCCCCATCTCTCCTAACTCTTAGTTTTCAGCCATATTGCACAAACTTGTATGGTATTTGATATACCTGTAAGCAAAGTTATGAGGTTATGACCTCCAAAATTAGATTCTGCTTGCGTCAGTGAATATTACTATTGACTTTTTCGGTTAAGAATTTTCTTACAGAAACAGGAGCTAAATGTTTAACTTTTCAGAAGAAATACTAAAATAGTAAAAATTAGAAATAACGTTTTTATAACTAACTGCTTATCAAGTAATAAAAAGTACTAGCACCAAATGCAAGGATTAGCATCAGTGCCACCCCTCCCCCAACTCTTAGTTTTCAGCCATATTTCACAACCCTAGAATCGTATTTGATATACTTGTAGGCAATGTTATGACCAGGGGCATGTACATAAATTTTGGGGCCCGTCACAGATGACTTTTCTTGGCTCCTCTCCATTTGTTCCCTATATTTCGCACCTAGTTTTAAAAATATTGGGCTCCTTTCAGGTTCGGGCCCGGGTCAACAGGTTTCCCTTCTGCCCCCTGTGCACACCCCTGGATGGCACTGATCCTAATCCTTGCATTTGGTGCTAGTACTTTTTATTACTTGACTAGCAGAATACTATAAACATTTAATTTCTTTCTTCACACACAAGTAATTAACTTTCTTAATAAAGTCAAAAATACATACGCAACCAAACTTATGAATTTTGTAACATTCAATCCAAAGCTGAAAAATGATTTCTGCGGGAGAAACGAAAAAAATAAAAACTAATATTCATCTGTAATTGACAACATGAACAAAAACGTATGAACAAAAATTTAGTTAAAAATATGAAATGCAGCTCTTTTACGCTTTCAAATTAACTCCTTCTTTTAAATGAAATATTTTAATTGGCTAGTAATCAGAAAACGTGCTTTTATTTATTTTTTACTAAGTTAAATTTCATTACTAATTAATCAAAAGTAGTATAAAATATTTTGTTGTTTTATTTCGGTATTTTGTCCAGAAAAAAAGTAAGTTTAAATTGGAAAAATAAATACTTATCGAGATTGAAAAGCTTCAATGTGAATAGCATCGATTTAATTGAATAAGATTTTGCAACAAGTGTTTCATAAGCATTCGGATTTAAAAGCATAATTCATTTATTTTTTTGCATACATTCATTACATGTTATTGAAAACAAGTATTTTAATCCTAAACATGATGAAATTTTGATGTGTTGAAGCAGAGTTGAAAAGTATATATTCATGTTAAATTTTCGACTCAGTTAAATTTTCAATCAAATACTCACTCAAAGTTTGTAAAATTTAATGTATTACTGTGCAAATTAATCAAGTCATATTTGAATTAATGTACTTGGATTTTGAGAAATGTATTCTCAATATTTATTAAGAGTTATTCAAAATACAACGAAAATACAACTGTTATAAATATATTTTTCAATGAGATCCAATTACTTTAAGCATCAATAATATCAGCTTTCATGAAATTCATTTCCCACACTAAATTTAAAAGATAGTATTTTCTTGGATTATAAGATTTTGGAGTGTATTATTTGTGATAAAATCTTAACCCACTTAACGAACTGTTTGTTTAGCAGAAAACAAGAATAGCTGCTCAAT
This sequence comes from Uloborus diversus, assembly GCF_026930045.1. NCBI lineage: Eukaryota > Metazoa > Arthropoda > Arachnida > Araneae > Uloboridae > Uloborus > Uloborus diversus. Next base: position 31,328,040 of record NC_072734.1, on the reverse strand, counting down.
TTAACTTTAAATGAAGTTAACAAGAAAATATGCATTGTTAACGGCTGAAAGAAAACAATTGCATCGTTTCAATTTTCAATTTCTTTTATTTGAGAGTAAATCCATTATAGATGCAGATAAATCAAGTATATATATATATATATATATATATATATATATATATATATATATATATATATATATATATATATATATATATATATATATATATATATATATATATATATATATATATATATATATAGACTGTAAATTTTACTCCTAGTTAAGATCAAATGAAGAACGAGAATATAATATTACAACGTTCAAATTTTACAAATTTGCAGGAAACGGCAGACACGCAATTTATGATTACAAGGCGTACCTTTCGATACGAAGAAAAGAGCTCAAGGGTGAAAATACATCCCACAACATGTTAAAAAGGAGTTCGTTTTAACCCCCGAAACACCTTGCGTGTCTGAAGTTGCTCATTTTAGGGTTGTAATATTATTTTGCAACTTGTAATATCATCATAAAGGTATTTTTTTAAGACGACAAGTAATTTGACTGTTCATTTGATTACAAATCAAGAACTGGTGAAGGCTGAGGTGAATGCTGAAAGGCAATTTGACAACTAGTCAAGAACATCTGAAAAATGATATTACCTGTAATAAACCCACCAATAAAGAATTAATTTAAAATGACCTTACCTCGAAAAAGACTGGAATAAAAAACACTTTTACTGCCATGAAAAATATAACCATACATGAAACATTTGGTGCAGTTGTGGAAAGAATTATTCTTGTCATAAACCAAAAAGGACTAGAAATGACCCTGCTGTTTTTAATATTGCAGATCTATTTTTAAAGTGATGGTGCCGAAATAATTTATTTTTTTGTATTATTTTAGTGGAAAATACTAGTGACCATTTGGAGTACAGAGTTTAAAGATGCGTATATTGCAGCTTTAAGACTGTTCAAAGGTTTCTAAGCTTCAAATTTAACGTTTTTCCATAAGCAACACAAACTCCCGTGATAAGAAACATGTTATGTTGACGGAGTTTCATTTTAAAAAATGGTGATTGATTAAGATGTCAAAGGAATCATGCAACAAAACATGGGACCTGGGGTTGCTTACGTCACTAGAACTGTACATTTTAGCATTAGTAAAGAACAAGATGTGCACCAATAGTGTAGTCTTCGCAAGCAAAGTACTGTGCGGCTCTAGGTGTAGAAAATTGGACAAATCAACACCGAGACTGACTGCACTTACTGAATGACAGCTCATATATACTATCTGCAGTGCGTTGGAGGATGCATAAAAATCTGTAAAGTTACAGTCATTTTTCTTTGAGGAGATCCTAAGCTTAAAAGACGCGCTGTGAAATCGATTGGCTCTGTTATATCGCAAAAGTACCAGTATTCTACACTCTAGCCGCAAATAATAAAAGCAATAGTCGAGAACGAAAATAATCCAAATATAGAAAGAATGACATTAAAAACGAGCTGATGTGTGTATCACATGACTTCCTTTTACTCCAATTTAATGTCATTTTCTCATTATTGGCAGTTTTAATATGATTCAATAGTTTACTTTCTAAACATCACTAACAGTGGCCAAATTGTAACCAGATTAAAAAAAAATAAAATAAAATCGCCAAATTTGTCACCAAGTTGGCGACAAAACTCGGCGACCAAAAGACTGGCGATATATCGCCAAGTGTCCGCCAAATTATAACACCACTTGAGTTTACATCGAAATTAACAATGATTTCCCCCCAAAAAGGGGCAAAAGACCTCCTTTGAAGCACACGAATGCAACCAAAAAAGGAAGGTGCACAACTAGAACCCACTAGAAGTCTACGTACCAAATTTTAACTTTCTAGGACATTCCGTTCTCGACTTATGCGACATACATACACACACGCGAATACGCACATACATACGTACATACAGACGTCACGAGAAAACTCGTTGTAATTAACTCGAGGATCGTCAAAATGGATATTTCGGGTGTCTGTACGTTCCTAGGCACATATCCACGTGTGGTCGGGTTGAAAAAAAAAAAAAACTCAACATTCATTTGGGAGTGAGCAAAACGGAAATTAAGCCCGAATTTTGGGTGAAAATTTTTTCGCGAATACAATACTTCCTTTTTTGTAAAAGGAAGTAAAAAACACCTTTGAGCAACAATAGGAAGGAAGAAAAAACAGCATGTTTCGGCACTAGGCAAACAGCATAGGTGCCCTTATTACATTGATTTATCACTCATAACTCACTTTTGAAAATAATAGTTTGTTCATATTTTCTTTTTTTCTGCTTAAACTTAGAAATGCGGTAATATTTGAAGGGAAAAAACTAATAAGTTGCATTGTTTTCCGCACTTTTTGCCGATGCAATATATTTCCAAGTGTTCAAATTCATTGAAAACGCTTTTAAATTAACCACGTTGCCATCATTGTTTTCCCTCGATCCTTTTCTTCGAACCACTAAGTCTAACGGATGAGCCAATGCAGTTGATGGAATTGTTTTCTTTCCCGATGATATTAAGGTTAATGACTGGAAAGGAACGCTCTCCTCTCCGAGTGGTATGACAAAAATTAAAAGCAATCAACCAGAACATCATACTGACCGAGAGCAATAAATAACGACTCCATTACTTTCACTCCCATGGTTGAGATGTTTTTACGCAATGATTTGCCGTACATCCAATACTTTAAGAAGAAAATGCAACTAGGAGCCATTGCGGATTCTGTGCACTGCATTATTGAGATTTTCATACACTAAATATTAGTTTTAATAAGGAGTTGAATTGTTTAATGTAAGTATTGAGGTTAAAAACATACTCGTATTTTTGTGTACCTCGGATTTTTACTTGAAACTAGTGATTGCAATACCGGTAAACCGGTATACCGAATACCGGTA
>NC_072734.1:30933163-30960566 GCF_026930045.1 Uloborus diversus | reverse complement strand
AATCTGCTCTTTTAGACAGTGCCTAGGGCCCGCTTAGTCCGCCTTATAAAGGCGAGACAGCAATTTCAAGAAACTTTGTAAGTACTGCAGTTGCTTTTGAAATCAATGGAATGTTTTAAGTTAGTAAATATGATTTTGTTCAACAGGATGAAATCTGAGAAATCAACGGTCGGACCAACCAGCGAATTTACGAATTAAGGAAAATATTAAGTTAGTATCTCTAAACCCTGAAAAACACCGCTAAAGTTATCACTCAGCGAAGGTTTGTTGCCAGCGTATTTCGACGTATGATCTTATTTTGCATCTAGTGCCCCATCACATTATAATACACACTTTTTGAACGGATCACTATTCTTCACAGGATTTCTGTAAATCCACCTGTTAGCCTTTAAAACGTCAATTAGTTACTATACCTTCCATATAGGCAATGTGAAATCCTCGTTCACCTTCTTTGTCAGTTCTAAAATATCTGAAATTATTTTATCGAAACTCTGACGAAATTTAACGTTGACCCTGAAACTTCATGTTCCTTATTATAAGCTAGTGTCCTTATTATAAGTTAGTTCCTTATTATAAGCTAGTTCCTTATTATATTACTTCATGTTCCTCATTATAAGCTAGTCAAAACTCTTCGCTGAAAACTTTTAACTAGCTTAAAACAAAATCATCTGCCTAGGCGATTCAATCAAGTTGCATGGATGACATTACGCAAGCACTGAAGGGGGAGGTAACAGAATGCGGTATTGCAAGGACTATAATATTTACCTATCCTGGGGACTGTAGTCCCCGAACGTTTGGAATCTACCACCCCCATATAAACACAAGGAGATAATCAAGGATACTATTCAGCATTAGGGTAAAAGTGGGAGAGACATCATACTTTTTGTAGAAATTAGATAAAAAATAAAAATGCAATGTAATTCAACCTTTTTGTTTTATTTTAAAGTCACACTTTTATTAAGTATTAAAATTACTATTAACGAGCTTTAGGTTTTAATAAAAAAAGAAATAAAAAACAAAAATTGTAAGTTGACAGCAGGTCATATCTCCCATAACGTTTGGGAGAGACACCATATGGTGTGGGAGAAATGCCATCTATGTTATTATTTCTTGTTTTTGATCTTTTTACGGATCATTTCTCCACCACAATTATTGTAGTACATTGTACATGACTCATACAGCCATTTTTAGCATAACATGGACATTTAATCCAGTCAGTTTTTTTTTTTTTTTTTTTTTTTGTTAAATAATAATTTTCTCAACATTCCGCGCACATAAGAAACTTGTTTTCGCTCCACGGTCTAGTTAGGTAGTTTTGGGATTGAATAAGATTTCTCAAGAATCATTGTAGGGTTTTTTTTACTAGTGGATGTTTCTTTGGAAACTGATGGAGTTTGTGGAGACAGAGCTGGAGTGGCAGCACTTTCAAGCGAAATGACAGAAGTAGCTGCTTCAATTAAATTAGATATAGCAAAGAAATGATCTGGACTAGCGTTAGAATTGAGTGGGAATAATCCAGAAGCTATAAAACTGTATTTAGCATATCCCACGGTATTCCAAAACGCTTTTGAGCTTCATTTTTTGATATTTCTCTTTTCTTTACCTTTTCAAATGCCGGAATTAACTTCTCTTCATTTTACTGCCCCCCTGATTACTGTATGCTTCCTCGCGCATTTTCTCAGCATTCAAAAAACAACAACAATATATATATATATATATATATATATATATATATATATATATATATATATATATATATATATATATATATATAAACAAAACACCCCTTCATTTACACTTTTGAAAAGTTTGGTATCTCTCCTCATTATGTGGGAGAGATGCCACATAGGAAAAAAGTACGTAAGTAATAGCATGTATTGCAAAATGAAGTTGAAATAAGTTAATAACAAGCTAACTCAAACACTGAACCCCCCCCCCCCCCAGTTCTTACTTTACGGTGTCTTTGTTTTACATTTAATACTTATTGAAACCAAAGCGACTCAAAATTTTCGTCGAAAAATACTCGCACTGAAATGATCTTTTTGTTTTACATTAGTCACACTCCAGCGCTGTCGAACAAGAACTCACACGTTGAGTAGGAAGTGTCTATGAGTAAATAAAAACAGTGAGAAATATAGCCATCTCTTTCTTAATCATTTCCGAAGGTGTGGGGCTTCACCTCATATGGCGTTTCTCCCACTTTTACCCTAAGTAAGATGTATCAAACGAGATGTATTTAGTTAAATAACCCCTTCTGCATTCGCAGCAGTTGTGGCCATCAAAGGCATTTTACAAGCAAATCAGATAATTACAAGAAGTTTCATAACTAAACGTTAAGGATATTGTGTTTCACTATATCGGCATTTGTTCTTGAAGCTATGTAAGCACGCTATTCACGTGCGGTTTTTTTTTTTGTATAAACTATTGTTACACCAAATTTTCTTAAGAATAATCTGGTGCCCTATTTTTTAAATCTAAGCCCCAAAGAGTCTAAAGAAGCTTTGGACTTTGTTTGACCATTTACTTTTCCCTCAAATCGGGACAGTTAACATATGTAGTCAACAGCATGTGTATTAAAAAAAAGTCGCTTGTGAATAATCGAAAAAGAAGAATTGATGCAGAATTGTATTTTTGAATGCTGAGATTTGCTTGAGTGCGTTCGGGACTGATTTCAAAAGTGAATTCTTGACAGGATTTTTTTTTCAATCATTATCGCTTAAAATATTGCAGTAGGTTACTGCTTTTTCGCTTGTAGATAGCGGAAAATTCCCTTTCTTTTGGCCAATTTGGGCCTGCAGAAAAACACATTAAAATCATAGAAAAGTTGTGGAGTGTGGAGCAAAGTGAAATAATTAAGATGACTGAGTGTTTTTCAAATGAATAAATTGGAAATTTGTTTTGAAAATTACAGTACATAAAGAAAGAACATCATATTTTTTTATAAAACTTGCGTTGATACAGTATTTTTTATTCTTGGCACTAAATGTGAATCCTCAAAAAAGAAAAAAAAAAGTGGAAAATGTTGACTTTTTTTTTTCATGAAGCAAAGTGAAAAATAAAATATTTTTCTAATGAAATATTTTTATTCGATTATAAAACATATTTTTCGTCAAATGAATCAGTAAATAAAAGGTTGAATAAATAATTGAAAAGATAATAAAACAATAAACAAATAATTGAATGAATAAATCAATTAATATATGAAGAAAAACAAATAAGCGAATAAATGAATGAATGAATAGCAAAATGAATGAATGAATAAATAAGTGATAATTACTAAATGAAGGAATGCAAATGAATTAACTAATAAATGAAAACGGAAGTGACTTGATTAAAAATTGAATAAGTAAATGAAATGAACTCTTTCACTTTACCTCATCCACTTTGCCCCGCATGTACTTGAATAACCGTACAATTTCTTTAAAATATAAATAAGCTTAATGTTAACTAAATTAATACTGCATTGAATATTAGTAGGTCTAAATTAATATTTAAAATGTTAATAATAAGAACTTTATCATTTTCTTGTAACAAAAATCATGTTTGAGTTACAACAAAATATTGCAATATGAGTAGGGTAACAACCCCAGTAATTGGAACTTTTAAGAGTTTGTCCTTAAACTTACCTCTGTTTTCAATTCTTAAAAAAGAAATATTTACTTGTAAATATTTTTGTATCAAAGAATGCACATCTGTGCATCTATTCAGTTCACTAAAGAAAAATATATTTGAATAGATATATTTTTTTTAAATATATGTATAAAAAGTTACAAGAATCACCAGTAATTGGCACCTGATACCCCAGTTTATGACACCTTGTGATACAGTGATTGGCACATCTTAATGGAACTGGTAAATCACTTTATTTTTCACTTTTTGATTACATACATATTTCATCACAATAAGAAACCTTATAAATGTTAATTTAAAGTAGGTAATTTTACATAAATTAATGTTGAATCACACATCTTAATGTTAAAAACATATTTTAGAGAAGAAAAAAATTTGGAATGTTACGTGGAAAAAATATCGAGATTTTTGCTGTTTCATCAGTCGGCATGCATTTTTGATTTTAAGAATTATAGCTGTTTTCACATGAAAAGGAACATTTAACCGATGATTCAAAGGGACCACAAAAAATGGAACAGTTCTCTACAGTCACAATATTTGACTGTGACGGTCAAACATAATTGTTTTTTTTTATTGTTTTTTTTTTATTTATTTAACAGTAAATTCTGGAGAATTCATATCAATAGTATAATATTTTTGCTGAAAAAGTATCAGAAATCAAACTAGTGACACATTGCACAACACATTAGGGACTATAAGCACATGTGCCAATTACTGGAGACTAGCAAAACTGAAGCACCACTAAATGGCATCCATCATTTCTTCAAAAATCCAAAAAGAGACAAAAATTTACTTCTACCCACTCAAAGTAACATCTTTCAACTAAACAAAACTTTTGACAACCGAAATTTTAAAATAAATTTTAAGTCAGATTTTATTGGATTGATGTGCATGTTTCCCTTAAACGAGAGAAGAAGCTTTTGCAACACAAATGGCTGATTTGATACAAGCCACAATTGTTACTCTTTTCTATGCACTGCTACCATTTAGTAACATGAAGTTATAATCTGTAAAGTAAATGTACATTCAGTTGATATATAGCATTCTACTTTTAAAACGTTGGATATGAATCATATTTTAGGACATTTTTGTTGGAAGTGCCAATCTCTGATGACCTGCCAATTACTGGGGGTGTTACCCCATCATTTTTTTGATTGGCTGTATAATTAAATGCTTTAATCTTCGGTGGTATTTTTCCCTGACTGGAATAGACTAAATGTGGTACTACATAGTTAAAATAATAGGTGGAGCTAAAAGCATATTAAATACTTCACCATTTCACTTTGCCCCATGTTCCCTTACATTTAAAACGCAGAAAAATGCATTAAAATCGTATGATTCATACCTTATTGGACTGATATTTATATAACAATTCCATTTAACAATTATCGTTCGAAACATTTAGCGCCATAATCTTTCGCTTCAGAGAATGGAACACTTCAGCGTCCTATAACTCAGTGCCAGGAGAATGAGACAGACTACTTGAAAACGGAACTGTCCCGTTCATAACATGACGCATGGTCACTAGGGTGGTTTAAAAAAACCTTTCTTTTCAGCTAGAGTCCAGAACACCCCCTATTTTTTTTTAAAGAATTACTCATATATGCTGTAAAAGTTTTTGCTTCTTAATCAAATTTTAAGAGGGTGCTCAATGACAACTTAATTCATCATTAGCCGTTGCATAGAAAATTCCACACATTTAGAAATATTTAATTTCCTTAGCTGTTTTTTTTTTTTTTTTTTGTAAATAATTATTTTCTTGCAATGTATATGGATATTACTGGTGCATATTATTATTAGTAGCATTGTTTTTTCACTTCAATGTATTTTTAACCCCCCTTCCCATACTTATGAAGTTTGGGTTAGGGGGTTTAGCACCCTCTTTCGGTTAATATTGGAAGCTAAAATTCTTTCAATATATTACTATCCACAGGCCTAAAACTATTGAAGGGTGTCCTGTTATCTAGGAGAATTTTTTTTCTTTTTACAACTATTTTTGAACCACTCTAAAGGTCACCTTATGTACACAAAGTAGATCCTTTATTCGCGCATCGAATAGTTTTAAGGCATACTTTTGAAACTTATATACTAAATGATTGCTAATAAACTAATTTTCACTCATTTCTAACGCTTCTACAGTTTTGAAAAATTTATTACAATATATTTATAAAATATAATCAAAACAAAACTTGAGTAATATATATTTTTATCATGTATTTTTATAATTTAAAAATCCAAAAGCATTGGCTAGGAGTCATTAGCCTTAAATTCGGATGTTTATTTTAAAGATATTTCTCAATGACTTTAGAAATATTAATTGACCGTATTCTGCCATAACTGTAAATCAAAAGAATTTATATCACAAAAAAAAATCTGGCTTAGGAGTAATAAAAGAGTGCATATCATCTCAAAGCTAGAGATTAAAGAAAAAGTGTAAGATTTCACATAAAGACGGGGTCATAAAACCACTTTCTTATGGCAGTAAATTTCATCCATCATCAAAAAGGAGCGCGTGTTTCAGTTTTAACGATTACAAAAACGCTACATGCAAAGATTTATAGCTGTGTTTCAGCGGTTTAATTTCTGCGATTAAGATAAGTTACACAGTTTTTTTTCTTCTTTTTTGTAGATGAAGAAAAATATTTGGTAAGAGACGTATGATTTCTAGCTTCCGTTTAATGCAGTTTCAGCAGTTTGATTTCATAGCGCACGATAGGGAGCGGGGAAAAGAAACCGAGCACTTAAAAATTCGTTTTTGCTTCGTGAAAAATATGTCACTTTTTTGACTTGTCTGAGAGCATGACTGGTGATAAATGTACATTTTTCTTTTTGTAATTGCGTGTGACTGAATGAAAAAGAGTAATACATTTTTCCCGAAACTTTATTTTTTTGTTTATGTTTGGTAACAGACGCTCGTTGGAGTTAATAGATAAAAACAGGACCGCAGCCAAACTTTTGTTTCGAGAGTGTTTTGCCAAACACATTTCTTGTGAAATCTATGAATCAATATGATCAAGAAAATTTGATTTAATTTGTATATTCTTTCGGTTTTGAATTTAATAGGTTATTAAAATCAGTGCTGCTTTAAGGCAAATGACATGAGCATATCATCGCGAAGAGCAACAGTAAGACATCTTCAAAAACACAAAAATGAGATCATGGTCTTGTCAATACCACCAAATGTGCCTTTATTTAGAGGAGTGTTCGAATTTTTTTTATATATTAAAATCTTTTGTGTACAAATCAAAACTTAGTGTTGCAGAAGTTCCAAATTTCATCTTAGTTTAGGGCAACACTAGGTTAAAACAGATATCCTTCTATTTCACTAAAATATGATCACCAAAATATTAAATGTGATAATGTTGCTTTAACATATTACTGCACACTAACTTTAGTTTCTTTTTTTCATAATTTAATGGGTTTTTTTTTCTGTAGCAGGCAGGTGATAATTTTATTTTCAACTATAAAACGCTCTTAAAAGCTGTCCGAAGTTTTTAGTATTGTTTCTCTGTTGGGCATGATAGTAGTTAATGCCGATCTGCAGCAGAAAAAATTCTATTCGCTCGAAATACTGTCACAGTTTAAAGCAAAGTATTTTTGAAGATTAGTTTCTATCTACAACTTCTGTTGTGTTCTAAAAATAGGAGCGAAAAAAATGCACAGTTGGGGTGACACCATTATCCAAAGATGAATAGTATTTGGTTCAATTATAACATTATTATAGAATTCTATACTGCGGTGGGAAGGTGAAGAGCAGTATCTGCATTTTTTTTTTTTTTTTTCATATTTGTCATCGGTTGTACTTTAGCTTTATTTTACAAGCTTGCTGATTTAGTTTCCACTTAAATAAAGCACGAAAAAAACGTCAAATTCTAACATTTCCCTATTGTTAGTATGGAGTTCAAAGTACGCTTCTTGAAAGATCTCAAAACCTTATTTTTGCAGATGCTCTTCTTTACCTTGCCACGGTAGCATAAAAATCTGTACATTTTCTATAAGAAAGTTCTTTAGAAAAGTTTTCTATAGAAGTCTATGGACGATTTTATAGAAGAAATTCTTTGGAAAAATTTTCAACAGAATTCAATATATTCACATTTTTATAGAAATATATTCTTTTAGTGATAGAAAAAAGGTAATATTTTGTTTTATATAGGGATTTTCATTAATTTTTTTATGTCTCTGTTTAGTAAATATTTTATTTAAAATGATATTGTTTAGTAAAAAAAAAATGCGGAATACTTTTTCTGGCTATTCATGCATAATCATGCATAATCTATGCATAATCTATCCTAATTAAAATATGTGGGCTTTGTGTTTGTCTGTCTGTTTGTAACCTGTTCTTCTAGAGTTATAACTGTAAAGGTAAACAAATAGCTGAAATTCTAATGTAGAGCTCATTAGTTGTATTTTTTTTTTTTTTTTTCGTAGGCAATAGAAAAAATGATTTCATTTTTCTCTCTCATTCTTTTTCGCGAATTCTGGATTTATGGATGTTTTAAAACGAATTTTAATTCTTCAGGGTTTATATCTGAAAATGCATTTTACAGACGATCCAAGAAAAAAGAGAGCGATCTTGGCAGTTTTTCACTGATCATTCTTTTTTCTCTTTTTTTTTCATGATTCAATGTTTTTTCTGAAGTAGGTAGACGAAAATTTGGTTTCAGCTTTATTGAAGACTGTTACGATGATCGTAGTCCTTGATCTAATTTTCATAAGGACTATTAGCTTTATTTATGAGGGTTTTATGGAACTGCTGTTCTTATTCTAATCGGGATTTTGGGGAAATATGTGAATTCGAATGGCGCTTTTTTTTTTTGGGTGGGAGGGGGACATTGTTTAAAATTTGATGATTTTTCCATTGAAAATTTGTTGACGTAATTTTCGAACTTTTTTTAGTCTGAAAAAAATTTTTTTAGAACTAGTTTATTAATCTTGTTCAGAAGAGACTCTCGAATTCAATATTTTACAAGACTTCTTAATGCTCGTATAATTGACGTAAGAAAAAAAAATAAACAAAAAAGAGAGCAAGTTCTACCGAATTCAGTTTATACAAAAAAACCATCCATTTCAATCAAAAAGGAGAATGATCTGGTTTCCGTGCGCGAACAAAAAATGATTCCAAAGAAGCAATATTTCTTTACGTCTCTAAAGAGATCCGCGACTAATGACAATGATAAAAAATGTGATTCCGAATAATATCTAGTTTGAGTGTACTTCCAATGAAAATATTTAATAGAATTAGACTTTTTTTAATTTCTAAACACAACCACAAAACCGCTTCTTTTCAACCAACATTACTGATGAGTTGGAAGCAGCACGGCTGCGGAGTCGGGATTGGGCTCATTTTGTGGTAAAAGAAAGTTTGAAAGTTAAAGGTTTTAAATTCAAAGACTCGGAGTCTGTCATTTTCCTCCTAAGTACGCAACTCTGCCAGTGCTGTCGGAATCATAGTCGACGGCTCTAAAATTCCCGTAGTCGGAGTTTGTCCTTTTCTCTTCGACTCCGCAGCCCTGATCTTAGCAGTGCATTAATTGAAAATGATTTTTTAGGTAAAACACTAGGATATGTTGCTATTCGCTATTATATCCTAGTTGTCTTCAGAAACATTAAGATCAACAGTAGGACAAGTGAATTTAATTATTTTCCAACAAAATGAATTGAATATTTCAGTGCACCCCTTAAAATGTACTCAAAAACAAGGGGACTTCCCTTTTTTTTAAATCAATGAGTTACAACCTTAGATATTCAGAATTGAAAAAAAAAAAAACATCAAACTTTGAAATCAATTTTACTAGAAACTCTCTTTTTGCACATGTCTTAGTCTTGCTCTGAGTCGACGATACGTAAAAGATAACGTATTCTTTAAATGAAGGGGGGAAAATCTACTGTGTGCAATACATAACTTCACACCAGTTAAAGATTTGATGGCTTTTTAACAATTTAAATATTATATAACTTTACTCACAGACATGCATTTGATGCAATACTTGTTAAGTTTATATTTTTGACACTTATAAAATGTGTTGTATAGAGTTTAGAACTTTTATATTTAAAGGGTGTTTTTTTTCGTTTCGTTATTGTTCGCATCGGGTATTTAAAAAAAATTGAAGGAAAATGCTGTAATTTTTTTCTTTTTTTTTTTTTTTTTTGTAAGAAATAATGTTCACAATAATATCTACAATAAAAAGTAAATAATGTAGATAAAACGCTCAGTTTGTAGAATTCTTAAATAATAATTTAATTTTTCAAGTAAAATTGGGAAATTGTATAAAAAATATAATAGTAATATATTTTTAGCGAAAAAAGTGCCATAAAAATTTTTGGACGAGTTTCGAAAAATGTTGGGGATGGTTGAAGAATTTAAAGTTAATTTGACTTTAATTTTGTTAAAATATAATCTCAAATTGAAGTAGTTCATATTCATTTAAGCAATGAATATGAACTACTTCAGTGCTGCACAATCAATAATAATTTTTTTCTTTCTTAAAAACTCATGTATTATATTTTTAATACAACTCTTAAAGCAAATGTTTTTTCGACATCAGTACTAAAAAGGATTTCTTTGAGCTGAAATTAAACGATAAAATTACCGTTCTTTGAGATCAAACCTTTGAAAGTTATTAGGGTAGACCAAACGGCGAATGAACTCGTAACTAAGGTTTTATTTAGATAAATTGGCAGTAAACCTTGAAAAAGAAAGCAAAAGTTATTTTTCTAACTAACTTCTTTTTAAAATTATCTCTACTTCTAGCAAAAGTTATCTTTTTCAAGTTTAAAGTTCGTGTGTGTGGCTTGATGCACATTTTTTTCAATTCAACTCCTCAAAAGTAATTTGGCACAGAAAGCGCAAATGTTTTTGAATTTTTAAAAAAACAATGTCATATATAAACTAAAATGTTTTTATTGTCGTGCGATAAATGTTAGTTTTGCTGATGTTATCGCTCTATGAAAATGAAATTGCACACTAGGGTTCGTTCACTGGTTGGTCCACCATTATACATGTGTTTTGAGATTATACGGAACCACTTTCTGTCTCCTTGTGCCAAAGCTTGCAAATGCAATAGTTTAGTAATATGATGGCCTCAATAACGTTTACTTTACCATTTCGCTTAAATTTGGTAAAAAGTAAATGTTTCTTGCTGCAGTATGATAAACAAGATGATGTTTTGGAATTACATACACATGCAGGGACTTCCGGAAATAAAACTTTTTAACGTGATAAAGGGGAAAATTTGGATAGCACTAAAGTTTTCCCTTAGAGAAGCAAATGAACTTTTTTTTGTCATTTCTGTTAACTGATAAGTAGTCGGCACAGTAGTTGTGTCAGCAAGCATTGAAATGCTTCTCTGTATCAATTTTCTTGTTTGTAGAATTCAATTATTTTACATTTAGTAAACTCTTACCTTTAATCAAAATAATAAAAAGAAAATAAAACACTATTCTGCAAAAATAAAAAAAATCAAAGCGGAAAACTATCCAGTTATAATAAACCTAACGACGTGTTTTATAAAACATCACATAAAATACCACACAAATATAAATCAAAAACACTGTACCGAATAATTATTTAACAGGAATAAAATTTAAGAAATTGGAAACTTGAAAAAATAAAATCAGATGATGTAGCAAAATATTCCATTTAATATACCCTATCACATTTAATCGAAAATTTATCGTAACAAGAGCCTTTATTCTAGAAGTATACGGACAAGAGTACTTATATTTCTTGTCTTCGGAAATCCCAAAATAGCTAAAAGCAGAGAAATAAATCAACTACTGTCACAACTTGTCTCTGATGTCAAGATCCGCGCTACCTTTTCTGACAGCAGTCGTTTATAGGGCGAAAGAAACAATATATCAGTGGAGAGGTTTTAAATAACCTTCTAGTATCAACGAAATTAAACTGCTAACTTAACTTGAAATATGAAACAGTGAAAATATCACTATGCTATCATATACAAAAAAATTTCCTATCGTTTCAATTTAAATATTTGATGACTTTAATTGAATCGGTTATTTCAGAAACCAGGCAAATGTCAAGTTCCTAATTTTAAGTCAAAATGTTTTATTAACATATGAATTGGTTTAATAGGTGTTTCAGTTTTTTTTACTGAAGTGAACTTAAACATAGGTCATTTTCATTCAAAACATATTGTAACTTGTAGTGAAAATGTTTAGCATAATGTTAAAAATGTTTTTCTGGTATTTTATATCTAGGCGCTTTACAGGTTTTTAAAAAACAACTCAATTTAAAATTAGCTAATTTATTTCGTTTCACAAATGTATTGAATTGTAGAAATGTATCTTATTTATCAATAAATATTGTCAATTAAATAACCTCGCCATTGTTTTTTTTTTTTTGAAGATACAATGTAAGCGTTGAAATTTAACTCTGTTTTTATTGTATGCGTAATAATGAGATAGAGGCTAAATGTGCTTTTTTCACAAAAAGAAAGATAATTTATTTTTTTTTAATTTATTATACAAGTCTGCTCTTAGCATTAGCATGCCAGAGATCCCCGTACCTTCCAATTTTCTTTAAATTAACCGGTTTGGGGTGAGCCTGTGGAAAATTTATATATGTAGAACAAAATACAATATTTTTTTTACAATTAACAATTTTAATGTTACAGGTTACACAACTACCAACATATGAAGCATGACCTGGATTAGTACAAAACATATAGGGGAGACCATGGTAAAAGGGATACCCCGGGCAAAGCGAATATTGCCTATAACTAATAGTCCAGGATCTGACAGCACTTCTGTAGGAAAGTTCGAGTAGGAAGAGTTTCTTTTCAAAAATGTTTAGTAGGTGTCCTCGAAAGTATTTTGGACTCGGGTGGACATCCGCCACCTGGTCACTTCTCCTACTATGACGTCATCAAAGATGGCGGCCGCTCGCTCTCATAAATGCTTAGTACTTCGATGGGAAGATTGAGTACGGAGAATTTTGCTTCAAAAATGTTTAGTAGGTGTCCTAAAAAGTATTTAGAGCTTATGTGGACATCTGCCATTTCGTAAATTTTTTAGCTATGACGTCAACAAAGATGGCGGGCCCACGCTTTCGTCCCCATATAAGCCCAAATTTATGTTAATAGTACTTAACCAACAAAAAAGAAAATGTGGCCAGTAAGTTACAATTAGTGTTTTTAAGGCGAATAGCAATGTATTTTGACTGCTGCTATTAATAACTATTTTTTTTTATTTTTTTGTTGCACTTAATAAAATTATATTTAAAAGGGGTTGTTACAAGTTGGTTTCAAACCATGGGCGCCCATATGCAAAATAGTAGGGGGGGACTCAGATATTTTCCCCATGGGTTAGGAGGGTATTTTCTCCATGGAAACCGATTTTAGGACAGATTAGGGTCATTAAAATATTTAATTTTTAATAACTTATTCATTAATGGCAGGAGAATAAATGTTCTTACATTTTTGCAAAGCAAAAAGTGCCAAAGGCAAGGAAGTTCTAATTTTAAAGGGGGCAAGCCCTCCTTGCCCCCCTATATGGGCGCCCTTGTTGCAAACCCGTACTATTACACTTACAGAAAGAGCAACAGGTTACTTCATTTGCTCTACAAGTACAGGAAGATTTGGCACATTTCAAGCAATTTCATGCTCCAATAAAATCGGTTGGAAATCTCTGTAAGTTCTTTTCTGGCATCAGTCTTCATCTACCACTGCAAAACCAAATTCACAAGGATCTAAGTCAACAGCAACATCGTCAATACAATGTCGTTGTAGGTATGTGTAAAAATATGATTTTAATAAGTGGCTCTAAGCACTTCTGCTAATAGGCGGCAAGTTATTAGTGTCAATATTTTTCGCATGATGATACAGCCATAACCTAAGTTCATCTAAAGATTTACAGAATGACCCTTTCCGCAGTACTTGCACTAAGTATTTTTCTGCCGATTTAAGGTTTTGCTTTTTATAAATCCAGTCAGATGATACGCCAAAACTCTCCTAATACTCGACAGATGCGCAATGAAGAGCACATTTTTTGGTACGAAATTTACTTGTTTAATCTGATCCAGATAGTGCGTGGATGGCCGGAAGCAACGAACTATCATTAACAGATAAGAATCGTGTAAAATCACCAACTCCAGTACGCACCCAAAGTTCCTGAACACCAAATCTTTGAAGAGTAAGATAGTGAAACAAAATTAACTCCATTATATCAGTGTCGACGCTAGCATTAATGATTTTAGTGAACACACACAGGGATGCATGTTTTGAAGGAATCGACATTCTGAATTCAGCTTCCTCTACTGTCAGACAGTTTAATTCTGGGTTATTTATCTGTTTTCCACTTTGCACAGATGTACAGTTAAATATTACATCATCCTCTTCATCACCATGAAAGGCACTAAAAGTGTGGTTGATATTATGTGGTGTTTGGAGTCAAAGAAGCTGTCACTGTATCGGCAATGAACTTTTGCAACATCAGTTTGTTTCTTGAAGATCCCCAAAAGCTGCTGAGTCGGACAGGCAATGGAATATATCTTCTGAGATTTTGACCACATCTATAACGTTGCTGCTACCTTGTCTTTGCACCCTTTCAGACTTTTTAGGAGAAAATTTGCGATAACTGTCAAAAATATAATGTACTCTTCCACAGTTCTTGGTGATGTTCCCGATGTATGACGAAAAAGCTGAAATAGCTCCACCAAAAGTTTTATTTTCATTTGTCATAACCTTTCGTACAGAGTTCATGACGTCAACTATAAAACAGATTTTATCGTCAGACTTGAACCAGGTATCATCACTGGTGCTACCATGTTTCCAGCTCTTTTAACAATGCACTTTTTTGTTATTTTGCCATTACCTCTTTGTCATTGAACAATGAACAGTTTTCAGATAGCTCATAACGAAAGAGCTCTTGCATGTCATACGAACGAGCCTGAGCTATTTGTATCATTCGGTGAGATGACTTGTTCGATATCTTTTTAGTAACTTTCCTTGTAGCACCTATACTTTACGCTTTGGTGCAATGAAATGGTGGCAGCATGGCTTTATGTAAGGTGCTTGATATTCTTACTGTTTTGTCCTCGTATCGTGTTTTCTGCTATGTACCATACATCTCTTCGCCGGTCTTAAATAATTTTAATGTTTTTCCTTTGTATCTTGGGAAACCAGTGCTTTTGTTAACAGATTGTGCAACTGATTAGAAGCATATGCATATAAAACGGATTACCTTTGTTCCCCTTCTTGAACATTTCATGCACCTCTGGGGCTGTCTTGGTTAGTCTCCTCATGTCTTCTAAATACAGAGAAAACCATCGCTGATAGTTGACACAGTCAAATACGGCAAATACTGGTTGAAGTTTCTGCACTGTATTTAAATATAATTCCCAAAGACCTTGTCTATCTGAACGAATCAAATTTCTGAGAAGTTGGACGTGTTTCATAAAATTGTCCCAGTACAAAAATTGCTATGACATTTTCCTTCCTCGGCTGACAAATCTCTCAAAGTCCGAGAAGAGTTTTTCCACATTACCATCTTCATCTATATGATCTGATTTTTTTTCCCAAGCCAAAGAAATATTCTGCTGAATGTTCTGTAAGTTTTCAAACTCTGTAGCGCAGGACTCAATGGAACGTTCTTCAAAACAGATTTCGCCTGCAATCTGAACATGGTTTCTCCCAACATGAACATCCCCTTGACATCTCTCACATAATTCTTTCCGTGTAAAACCGATTGTAGCACATTTACTCCAAAGACTGAACATTCAATAAACACATCGGATATTCCACTTCCTCGAAGATATTTACCTAAACAACATAACACATTTTTAGCCATATGAAAGGCACCCAACACCAGTACAATATTTGAAAATTTATCTGGATTGCTAAGTTGCACTACACGTGCAATAGCGTATACACCTTTGTCACAGGTTACTGGTAAATAATTTATCAGTAACTTGCCATCTTCACCTTTTGATTTTTCCTTCTCATTTTGAAGCTGTAAAAGAGGTTTCTTATGAGAGTATTGCTTATAGCATGCATTATTCATATGGTAGTACAACAACTCTTCTTCACTTAACGCGTTCAAACGCTTAGTAACTACGTCATTTCGCAATGGCCCTTATTTTTTCACGACCATTTTCTGTACTTATCACACTATTGTTGCTTTTATTACATATAATGCAAGTCTTTTCAACTGGTTTAAGGTCTCCTATGCTGTTGTTTGACACTCTCGACAATTTAATAATATCCATATCTCAATTTTATTTCGATAAATCTCGAACAAAAGAATAATTTAGATTAACAGCATTTCATCATCTCAAAAACCACTCTCAGTCTCACTCATAACACATCATATAATTCAATGGCTGCTAACTTACTACTTCGAAGAATAACAACGCGCTCGAATGTTATCTCTGCGCCACCTATAGGGGCGCGCTTAAGTGGAGCGACTAATGAACATTCTGATTGATTAGTCACACCGGGTGAAAATGGCAAAAAAAAAAAAAAAAACATTTTTTTTACGTAAATAGTTTCTGAGTATAATTTTATACGGTTATTCAACGATTGACAGATGAGAAAATAATTTTAAAGAATGAATTTTAAAAAAGGAAAATAAATAAAAAACAATAAAATAAATTTTTTAAAGCTACGTTTTCGGGAAAACTTTAACACTGTAACTGAAAAGTAAACTAGTTAATATAAATTAGTATAAAAATGTGCAAGAATTACGCAAAAAAGTCAAGTATTAAAATAAATATGAGCATTTATGTGATCGAGATGCCGCCATCTTTGATGACGTCATAGCATTAGAAGTGACCAGGTGGCGGATGTCCACCCGAGTCCAAAATACTTTCTAGTACACCTACTAAGCATTTTTGGAAAAAAATTCTCCCTACTCAAACTTTCCTACAGAAGTGCTGTCAGATCCAGGACTATAACAAATTGTTCGTTGGCTCGCAGCTGCGTTGTCATAGAAAATGTCATCTGTTGCCGCTCAGTGTGCGGAAAACACGTCGGGACGAGTTCGCGGCGCGCTGCGCCAGTGAGTGGACGTAGTATGTTTTTGGGAAAATAATATTAATTTGCAGATTTAAGTGTTTCGTTTATAACTTTAATACTATTTGTGACAGGTTCTTTGTTATGAGTAGGATTTGATGCATGATTATGTAGCTTTCAACTATCTGTAGACGACGAGTTTAGACTCTCTGGTTTTTTAGTAATTTGGAATTACCTCAAAAATGTACCTCAAAATGTATGTGAGTGGACGGAGTATGTTTTTGGGAAAATAATATTAATTTGCAGATTTAAGTGTTTCGTTTATAACTTTAATACTATTTGTGACAGGTTCTTTGTTATGAGTACGATTTGATGCATGATTATGTAGCTTTCAACTATCCGTAGACGACGAGTTTAGACTCTCTGGTTTTTTAGTAATTTGGGATAACCTCAAAAATGTACCTCAAGGACAAAGCGGACTGGGCAAAGTGGATACCATATTCACTTTGCCCGGTCATGACAAGTCACTTCATTCAAACCTGGAAGTCCTCCAATTTTGAGATCTCAAGACAATGCTACCATTGAAGACAGTCCTTATACTCCCACGGGGTCTAAAACCTTTCCTGGGGAGGAACTTCACTGGGATCCAAGGCAATGATGTTCCCGCCGCTTCATCCAAACCTGGATATTAGTCTTCCAGTTTTACAACGTATTCCTCAGCCTGCTAAACCAATAACAACAAGCTACAACGATCTACACTCCTGATAAGAACTCCAGTAAAGGAAGATCGGAAATAAAAATTTTAAAAGGCTGTCAGAAAAAAGAAAGATTGTCATGAAGTCATTAGATGATGTTTCAACTGAAGCATCTCAGAAGACTTAAAATGACTACTACCAAAAAGACTGCAAATCTCTGAAACAATATATAAAACTGCACAATAGAATAATATGAAGACAGAAGGAAAGAAATTTGAAGATGTAAGGTGAATTTTCTGTGATGGGAAATGTACATTGAAAAACATCGGCCAACGGAAAACTGTATAAAATGTTGTATTTGTACTCAGTGGTGTCATGAAGAGTGTTCAGTATTCGAAAATGGTGATGAATTTTGTTTGTGATAACTGCAATATTTAGGGGAAGGTCGTTTAGTTTTGGACATCGGGTAGTATCGAACGAGGGCTACTTCTTAATTCCGCCGCCAGGGGCAGGACGTACTGGGTCAACATAGTGTGCCGTATTATGGAAGAAAGCCACAGACGCCATATTGGTTCAAATCAACCGTTCGTCCTTTTGTGCAAAATTAGTTGTTTGTTTGTTTAGAGAATTGCAGTGCACGAACTTAATTTCTGGGGCATATATTTACACATAGAGTAAGTTACATTGTTTCATTGTTATACCTTTGACTGATAGTATATTAATCAAAGTATTATGAGCTATAAAAATGTCTAGCTTGAGTAATAACCTAGTGGTGAATAAAAAACTCTAGCTTTATAGTCAGGTTGTATCGGACAAACCAACTTCGGGTTGTATCGGACAAAGTTATTGGCACTAAAATAAAATACTGACGGTGTTTTTCTTGGTCCAACAAGTTGAAATGGAAAAATCACGACATAAATGGGATGAGAAAAAAATATGAAAGAAGTCATTGAAAAAGTTGGACTTGTTGGAAAAAGTTTTAAAATTTAGCAGATTCGAAAAAAAGATTGAGAGATGAGAAGCGCCAAAAAATTAATTTTCGATGTTTATTTTATTTTTTAAGTTCAATTTCTTTATTTGTAATAACTACAATAATTAGCATTGTAGCAAAAAAATGTTTTTTAATATGTTCCTTTAATTTTCAAAGTTTATTTTATTTTTAAGATCAATTTCTTTGTTTGTAACAACTACATTAATTGGCATTGTAGCAAAAAACTGTTTTTTTGAATATGTGCCTTTAACTTTCTATGGTTATTTTAATTTTAATGTTTAGTTTTATGACAAATAATGTTGTTGTTCGCTTTGCCCTAGCACTGAATCAATTTTACCCGGGGTGTTGGGCAAAGTGGATATTCATGCCATTGTTGAAAACTGGCCTTATATCTAAAAATTAAATTAGTATTAAAGACAACCGTTATTGAATAACGTAAGTTCATTAAATGAAGAGTGATTATAAACTTTTGTTTCAATTTCCCCAGTTATAACTAAACGACAATAATCAAGGAAAGCTTAAGGTGTTCACGCTGCCCGGGTTTCCCCTATGCTCTGCATAATAAGAAAAACAAGACGTAATACAAGCTCCAAAAATATTATCAACAAGAAGAGGATAGGCAAATAAAATCCCACATGTTTAATTCCTACTCTTTGATAAATAAATATACATTAAAGCTTTTCTATGTGTCTTGAAAAAGGAAACTCTCATTTGAGAGTTTAAAAAACAGATTATTAATCAACGAACGAGTAAAATTTTCAGATACCGCTATCAACATATTATGACTGAAAGTCTTAGAAGAATTTCTGTGTAGATGAAACTGTGATATAAATACACATATAAAAAGATAGTGTTCTGGGGCTCCAAGTTCTCCACAAATACAAAGAGGAGAATCTCTGAGTGAAAAGCGATGTAAATAGTAGGGGAAGAGGCCATAACCAGATATAAAAACAGTTTCCGATCTATTCTTTATCCACTAGTCTTCTATTGCAGAAGGAAATAAACTTCCTCCACAAATGTTGTCAATGATAATTCCATTTCCAAATACAAAACAAAGAAACTCAGCTAGTCCGAACAATCGCAGTAAGAATCTCTGTGTTGAAAATATGATTAGAACACTAATGTTTGAATAGTAAATAATTTTAAAAATAATATGCAATTCATAAACATTTATCACCTGTTGAAGAAGTTAATACTTTCCTCCTTTACTAATCGAATTCAAATGTTAAAGCTCCTTTGCACTTCATAGAATCCGTTTCGACAGTTATTTTTATGTGCAATACTGTATTTTTATAATCGCTTCTATCTGCTAGTCATAGTTTTTGAGAAAAGCTTCAGCTGAAATTTTCTAGGAAAGTAAATTCTTTTCTTAGTACCATTACGTCAAGCCTGTCCGTTCCTCTTGATTCATTTTTCAAAGCTCGTTCAGTGTTCTTAAATGCCGTTATTTTAAGGCTCATTTTAATAACCCTACTGTGAGTAGGCCCTCTAAAGAAGCGTCAGATGATTTTACAAATATTTCAAAAAGTGGGGTATACTTTGTTCCTGTTTCAGCAACATTCTGTGCTAAATAATTAACAGTTGACTTACTGGTCGTATTCACCAGCCAAACTTGGGCCATGTCACACTTTTTTTCGCTCAAGCACGAACCACAATCCTATTCAAATTAAAGCAAAGTAGTATCGGACGATTCTTTTGAAGTTTCCAAATTGGTATTTTAATGCCCAGCACGAAACATACCATCCAAAATCGTTTCCATGAAATACAGACGACCTTTTGTACATTAACTTTTCTTGTGTGGACTGCTGTTTTTCGTGAAATGTTTATTTAAGTAGGCAGTACAGCTAAATGTATTTACTGGTGCCACATTATTTTAAAATAATTCATCTATTTAGAGTTTTTGTCGGATAATTTGAAATCTATCTAATTCACACACACAGAGTCGTTCTCCGAAGGTTTAATGATGACTTTTCAGTTGCATTGGACTCATAACTGGGGAGTCATGGGTAAGATGGATACGGGTCAAAGATCCTCTATGTACGCTAATTGTGACTGGTGATCGTGTAATCTGTCGTGGTTACAAAATCCTCTAAGTTCCCATACCAGGTAGTGCCTCTGTGAGGACCGCATTAGTGGCTATTCTGGATCATAAAAATTGAACTGTCTTAAGGCCCCCACCTAACAACGAGTAATGGTAGGTACGGTGGATCTAGGAGCGTAGATGTATTTCGACATTAGTCTTGCGTGGCAATGGAGATACCCATCTTAATAGACCAAAATTTAACTATAAAATAACGTACATAATTCTGATAAAATTTGCAAATTCTTGCCTTAATACCTTTTTTGCTTCAACAAAGATTATAAATATTCCTATCAGTCAACCGGTGAACATAAAATGTGCCCTACCTTTTCTTAGATTGTGACTGCATTGAAAGATACTGCTTATGCACTTCTATGAGGATGACTGCAGTAAAAACTTGTACTTATGTACTTCCATGAGCTAAAATATAGTATCATTCATAAATGTAATACTAAAACCTATAGTGAAATTAACTTTTATATGTAATGCAAATTATACTTCGTAATATATATAACAAAAAAAAAACGAACTTTTGTTCATCGTGTTATTATTAGGATTGACTCCAATGGTGCTCCAACCGCATTGGAACACAAGTAATGCCTGAATGAAACTTTCATTTCTAATAACTCCGGATGCTTCCTTGAAATGGATTCATTTCGGGCCATCTGATATCGAAAATTATTAAGATGCCTCATCGATATGTAACTTTCCTGGTAAGTCATCTGTTACTCGACATATCCACAAGGCTTAAGGAAACCTGGGCAAAGTAATTCCTCTGCGAAGGGGAAGATTCGTGTCCCGGAGGAACAGTTGACGAATTGCAGATGATCATGGCGACATTAACAACCAGTTGGGGAATAAAATCTTTTGGCTACCGCGATTGTAATTACAGGAGAAACCAATTGCAGCGAATCCGTTAGCTTTTGCCCGCATTCCGAATCCTGTGGATCATTACTGTTAACGCGTAAGGGGGACAGATTTGATTCGCGTCTATCTTATTTTGATGTAAATGGCTCATTTCGTATGTACCGTAAGGCTATTACGAGACTTGTGAATAAACGTTGGAAGGAAGATTTAGTCACTCGCGCACAACCGCCATACTTCTATTACCACTTCGTTTATAATTACTAGACAGCAGGAAAATTTAACGATGCAATTAGACATTGATGTACATTCTTTATTTGATTAGTCCTTTGCCAAGCACACAGTCGTAATCGTCGGATATTTGAATATGTGTTTCAAAGGGCATAAAAATGCATATTTTAATGGCAGGCATTGCGCTTCCGTGCTTGCATCGAGTTCTGGATTGTCAAGTAGAAATGCAGTATAAATTTCAACAAACTGCTTTAATTAAAATTACAGAATCACTGTAATATTGTGCGGCAGTTTAGTTATATTTATACCACAAAATGTGTTTCCTTACATACGTTTAATATGCTATATTAAACGTATCGTTGGAATGTAATTAAAAGTATTTATTTAATTTTCATGTGTTTGTTTTAGCTTATGATTAAGTTCATGTTCTGAAAACTTTTCTTGGGCAATCTTTTTGAAATTGTAAACTGTATAACAACAACAATGTGTCGATATTTTAGGACATTGTATCGAGCATTTGTTCAAAATGCTCGACTTTTACTGTTTATCAAGTTAAAGAAAACAAATTTCAATCGCAGATATTTCATTAAAAGAGAAAAGAAATTCCTTTTACCTCTTGATATAATGTAAGCTGCATTTAGCATTGGAAGAAAAAAAACATGTGCCATTCAGCAAAATTAAATTGCAAATATTTGAGAAAACCATTTCTAAGACGTTGACCGAAACCTCGAATACGAAATCGATAGTTATGAAGTAGCTTGTTGAAAAAGCATTTAGATATAAAACATAAGCTTTTCAATCTTTGAACATGCATATCTTCAAAAGTAAAGGAGTGCAGAAACCCTTTAGTTAAATGAGTTAAAAATAGTCAATTTTGTTAAAAATATATTTTTTAACCAGTAAGTAGAAAATAGTAAGACTACAAGGAGGGGAAAGCGGGGTAAAACCGGGAAGTCGGAAGCTAACCGGGTACCCCCTTCTAGCCCCTGCAAGCACTGCAATCGCGTGGACAAGAGAGGAACTACCTTCCACCTTGCAGCGACACATTAAATTAGAACGTCATAGACTCGCTTCGTTCGTTCCTCTGAAGAAAACTTTGTTTGAGTGTTTTTTGCTTAAAACTTTTGAACAAAACTAGACCGATTATACTACGTTCCTGTTTTTGCAACAGAAAGGGTGTGTAACTCTGTTTCTACAACATTTAATTACCTTCATTATCATTCTAAGTCTGTAACATTCTGTATTGTCATATGACGGTATTTTTTAATGAAAGCTGTACATGGGGACAAATCCGGGTACTAGTGGAAAGGAAAACCGGGTACTAGCCAAGGAGAAAAACTGGGTAATACCGGGATGAATCCAATGCATACCACGTCGTCGTTGGGCCCATGAAAGCTGCTCTAGGCCGAAGAGGAAGATAACTATTTTACATTCGACTAGTGTCAATAGGCCTTTTATTACAGCAAAAAATTAAAGGTAAAGACAATTAAATTTACTGACAACTCATCAATATGTGTCTTTTTATACTTATTCCATTATGTTATGGCAATAGTTAACATATGTCACTAAATAAAACTTGAATTTTGTGGAAACTTTTAAAATTTTTATTTTCCCATAGCAATAACATGTCGACCCGGTTTTACCCCACTAGTGGAGCAAAACCGGATATAATGACTTCTTTTACAAAACAATTAATAAAAGTTAAAAAACAAAAACACTTATGTTTTTGAAACTGTGGTTGCATTAACAAATAAGTAGGGCATACTTTTGCAAAATTGTGTTCCTTTATGCTAAAATCTGATTTCTGCAAGCCTGCAAACCTTAGGGTCCCGGTTTTATCCCACTTTCCCCTATTTTTATCTAGAACTATAGACATAAAACGTTGGAGGTTCACGTCTCTAACGTTTTAAAGCAGCATCTATCAAGTAAACAACGACCATTTTGTAAGAAATAAAGAAAAAAAAAATTTTTGAAAGAAGTAAATACAGAAGTAAAATTACCATTTTAATTGTATGCATTACACTTAAATGAGCAAAACTTTTTTTCATTAAAAGCGTAGATTAAATTGTGTTGTGTCTTTTTAATATATTATGCTGATATATAAAGTATAAAAGCAGCGAAGGTGAAATACATTAAGATGGTTTGTATTTCACATGATTGTAAGAATAGCGTATGAATCTGCTGTGGGAAGATAAATGGCAGTATCTGCAAATTAGTCATTTTTTAATGTATTTTTCTCATTTATTGTGCATGAGCTTTTTTGCACAAGCTTGCGTGTTTGGTTTCCACTGAAAATAAATCACAAAAAATTTCTTAAAAATCAAATTTTCGCAATTGTTAGTATTGAACCTAAAACTCGTTTCTTCAAATATTTTAAAAGCACATTTCTGCAGATACTGCCTTTTACGTTCCACGGCAGATAAGTACATTAAAAGTGTAAAACACCTGCCTAAAACATTAACTATAAAACAACCAAATTCTTTTGATGATCAAAAATAAATAGACTTGTATAAGTAAGCAACATAACTGCACATCAGAGATATGTCTCTTTTATTTTTTTTTTCTAATCGTGAAAATACTCCTGGATATTTTTAGAGTTGTGTCTTGTATTTTCGCGGAGTGAAAATACGAAAAGATGGTTTGTGCTAAGCTCAAAAGGTCGTATCTGTGACTGAGCATAAAATGAGATATTACTTTTTGATTTCATTCCTCCACATACTTGATACATATGTCACGTTTTAAGACCAAAAAACGAATAGTTTTTATTTACAAATGACCATAAAATATTGCATTTAGGTAAATTATGGCGCGAAAAATCACCGGGTGATATAACTCGATCTATATTGTTAAAATTTGTTCACGTCTGTAAGTCTGAAGCTTGATATTCGCATAAACCGCTGCGAGTCGAGAGCCGAACCGATCGATTAAAAATTTTCCAAAGAAAACAATAGGACCAATTTTGTAATTGTACAACTTTAATTAGCGGAGATATTAATTAAAATGTAAATTAAAATTACGTTATTTAGGAATTTTTATTTCTTTCGTGTTTCCATTTTGTATATGCGTGAGCAAAAAAAAAAATCTATTAATTGTTTTAAAAGGGAATTTTTTGGTGCTGTTCCAATCTTAATACAGCGTTCGCGTCTAAAATTTTATTTTAAATTTGTTTAATTTATATTTTATCCTGATATATACATCCTAAAACTAAACTTTAAAGCATTTTTTCGTTAAGAAATTTATTTTAATAGCTATCATTGATAACTATTATTTCAATTTTACAATTGTAGCCTTTGAGGAAAAAATCAATGTCTCCAGGCCATGACTTAGTAGAGCTATTCAGTAATCGGGCCCTGGATATAACTTAATCGAAAGCAGACGAAAAAGAAAATAATGAAAGTGACAATGATAGCGACAAATGTGAAGAATTGCTGAACACTCCTTAAAGTAGTCAATGACTTTTGATACATACTAAAGCTTCAAACTATTTTCGTAGTCGGGAAACAGATTATGTCTTTTGAGACATTAGTATTTCTCAATGAACTATAACGCAAGAAAGGGACAATGAGGCATTTCTAATCGAATTAGCCAACTTCTTTGGTATTGTGTCGAAATAAAGATCTAACAAACCTAGTGTGTATTAATTTTTCAATTTTTTACCAACCCTTAATTATAACGAGAAAATAATGTGCTAACTTAGCGTTCCATGTAAGTAAGTTCGACCGTATATAATATTCGTGAATAGTTAGCATTTCTTGCGTGTTATTTCATAAAAGTCTATATATAGAACGCGTCATCTCTGAAAAAGTACTAAATTCCGTCTCAAATTCCTGCTGTAACATCAATTTTATCCATGCTTATTAGGCCATACACCGAATCCAAACAGGGTCCAGTGACTTAACTGATGAAAGGCCAAAAAGGGTGAGGATTGCATGAGACTGATATTGATGATGCGGTGATGAACGTTATTGGGAAGAGTAGGGGGAGGATCCTTTTAGCAAATTTGCTATCCGGATTAAGTCCCCTTTGTGGCTGTTTCGGATCATGCGTGCGTTAAACAAGTAAAGGGGGATCATTTCCGTAAGGTTTTTAATATGTCTAATGCTCAATTTTTAATTTCGGGTGGATAGATGTCGGGAAATCCCCAGAGAATATGATAAAATGAAAGTTGAAGAAAATCATTGTATTATTCAAAATTTGAAATTTGCAATTAAAGATGCACTATAAAATCTCATTAAACTTAAGAACTTTTGATTTTCTGTGACTAGATATACCATTTAACTTATAGCTTTGTATTGTGCTATGATTTCATAGTTCAACATGCATACTTGTCGCTTATTGGAAACAAAATATTAGGTCGAAGAGAAACAGCAGAAAATATTAAAAGGGTGCAGCTTATTATGACAACTTACAAACTTTTTACCATAAAGGACATCGTAAAAACTGAATTTTGAACAAAAGTCGCCGTGTTTCATTTTAACGGCCATTATTGATGCAGTTGTCCTTTTCGACAATTAGAAGGATTCACGTTTGGCAGTTTTCCGAAAACTTGCATAAACTAGCACTTCTCACTGGGGTATAGTACTCAATCCTCAATTCCTTTGTTTTGGAAATTTGTTTTGTAGAGAAAAAAGCTGAAACTCCTTGTACTCTGTTGACTTATACTATAGGTAACCTAGAGGTTCTTCTACATGAGAAACTAAAAGAAAAATAAAATTGAACAAAAATGTATTCATTCCTGTAGGACAACACATTTGGGAAGATTTTTTAGACTCGGTTTAAAAAAAAAAAAAAACATGACTGGCGTTATGGTTTATTTTACATACAAGCAAAAACAATCCCAATTTCGTATTATTAGTATTAACTTATAACCTAGCGTTGTGGATCTATCGTGATGGCTAACACTTTACAGTAATTCGTGTTCTTTGGACACAATTTAATACGTATGCTGTTTTTTTTTTAGTTTTTTTTTAATTAAAATGCAGGTGATACATTTAATATTAAAACCTGTTCATTGAATCACTTAATTAAAAGTATACAAATTTAATGTGGTAGTTATATACGCATATTTTAATTTTGTGTACTACAAACGTATCAGCGATTTGCAAAATACTAAAGATGATTTAACGCATTCGAATAGGCTCTTCATAAACTAGTTAAAAACATACGCGCTAAAATTTAGTTTCTTGAACATTCTGGAAGAACGAAATACCTCTTAAATAAATTTCCTTTCTGTTTTTAATGTCAATTTTGATTTCTAATAGCCATTAGTTATGATGATTGCGAAACAAATCTTGCATTTTTCATAAGGTATGTCAAATAAGACTTTTAACTTCTATAGAAAGTACTGAAATCTGAAAAACGTTCTGAAGTGCCGATAAAATAAGTTCCCTGCAGCATAAAACGTTAACTAACTCGTGTCAAAGGTATCGTATTTTTCAGGAAACTAGAAGGTTACTGGTTTCAAATCTGGCCAACATACTGGAAGAACAAAGAACCTCTTAAATAAATTTCCTTTTCGTTCTTAATGTCAATTTTGATTTCTAATAGCCATTGGTTATGATGATTGCTAAACAAACCTTGCATTTTGCATAATGAAATTCAAATAAGACTTTCAACTTCTATAGAAAGTTCTGAAATCTGAAAAATGTGAAGTGCCGATAAAATAAGTTCGCCGCAGCATAAAACGTTAAGTAACTCGTGTCAAAGGTATCGTATTTTTCTGGAAACTAGAAGGTCCAGGTTTCAAATCTGGCCTTTAAAACCGTTACATTGAAATACGATGAGGTGAAATGGACACTGTGACACATTACGTAACATTCATCTATTGTGTGATGGGAGTTCTGCTTTTCTACCTCCCAATATATGGCAAAAAGGTAAAAGTTATCTATGAGTATAGTTTTCTTTGGGTACTTTTCAGAAAAAAAATTGTCAGACTAGATACAAA